>NW_016913080.1:98175-156139 GCF_001483705.2 Eufriesea mexicana | reverse complement strand
ATAGTATTTTCAATGCCTGTGCAAGAAAATATTTTATTTGAAACAAATTTCTGCTCGTTCTAATTGTTTATTTTTCGTTGGTTATTTGTTTACCGTGAGTCTTATCACAAGTTTATCGATTTGGAGGATATTTCGATGAACGACATATTTTATAACAATATTTGGATATGAAATATGCAATTCTAATTTGGGTCTATGTATTAGTTTCCGCAATATTAATGGAAAAAGGCTGACTAATTTTTGGGGGATGTGAGAGTGACATAGTATGCACCTCGTCTACCCTAAATTATCTTATAACAATATTCGACATGAAATATGCATTTCTAATTTGGACCTATGTATTAGTTTCCCTAATATTAATGGGAAAGGGTTGAAAAATTTTTGGAGGGTGACAGAGTGACATAGTATGTACCTCGTCTACCCTAAATTATTCTATATTTATATTCGGATGTGAAATATGCAATTCTAATTTGAGTCTATGTATTAGTTTCCGTAATATTAATGGAAAAGGTTTGAAAAATTTTTGGAGGGTGTCAGAGGATTGTAGTATGCATCTCGTCTACCCTAAACTATGCCAAGTATCCTATAATATTCTTAATACCCATGCGAAAAAATATTTTATATCTATCTCAAAGTCACCGAGTTTACTAATACAAACCAAGCACAATCACGAAACACAGCCAAAACTAACCATAAAAATTACCGTGACCCAATCTACCTGTCTCATCATTTCGTATCACAGAAGCCAATCTTCCTTCCACCATAAATTCCGTGCACAATAAATTCTCGCAGAACTCCCCTCACGCGGACCACCTCGCCATCCCAAAACGCTCATCAACACCCCATCAGACCTCGCAGCTTAAACCGACTCCAGCGATCCTCCGTCATCCGAAAGCTTCCTTGATCAGTCCCAGAGCGACCTCATAGTCGTCCATCCGTTCCATCATGACCAGTCAGAAATTCCAGTCACGAAGAAGAGGGCTGTTCGATCCACGAAGGGCTGTCCGTTTAACTTCCCATAGAACTCCCCATAATATTATTCAACCTCGTGCTTGCTCCTCTATGACGTCGCGGAAAAGGGCGGGTCAAGATCGTCCGATTAGGACACGTCTAATCTCGCTGCCCCGACACCTAAACGCAGACCGGGGTTCAAGGGGGTGACAGGAAGGGTGGAGCAAAGTGGAGGTGTAACGTCCGAAAATGGGAAGTTTCGCATTATCCGCGTGACGGGGCAAACGCGTGCACGCTCGCGGGAATCTCGCGGAGCGTTCCGGCGGAATTGCGAGTCGGGACGGTGCAATTACGCGGAGGCGTTTAATGGCGAGTGCAACGCGCGTTCGCTGAAAGACACGATGTTATTAACGAATGGGTAATGGCCGATGAAATTCGCGGATATCGCGGCCTCTTCCGTTCTGCGTCTTATCGCGATTGCGAATAATTGCGGGCCTTCGCGAAGCGGTTTTGGCCACGAGGCACTCGCGCGAGACTGCCACGTGGGAGGCGATGGTGTACCACGATAACCTCTGCTCGTTGATGGAAGGGGTTGAAAAGTGGATGGAGTCTGAATTGGTAGATTCAGTCCGACGATTTTTCCTCCTCTTTCTTGGATCGTGGAGTTCATAACGAAATTCCGTGTGGAATTATTTGGACAAAGATGAGGAGCATATGGTTAATACATTGCGTACGGATGACGAGATATCTCGTCTTTAACAAGCCGAACGAGATAGCTCGTTTTCAAGTTCTCAGATCTGTTAATGGTGGATTAGTGGTTTTGATGACAAAATATAGGATTAGGTGAGATATACTAATTTCATTCCTCTTTTCCAAAAATGATACAGTAAAAATTCCTACATACATACTGTAGTACTCACCAAAAATTCGATTTCGTGTTCATTGCGTGTTTTATAAAATTTCATAATGGATGAGAGGGGGAGAAAAGTCAAATAGTAAGCTTCTCAGAAAATTTTCTCTTCGAAACATTGTCGAAGTTAAAAAAAAAGTTATTATATATAATTCTGTTTAATTACTAAAGTTGTAATTAAAAATTGTTACACATCTCTGATACAGGTATAACATATTCATTGACAAATAGAAAAGAAACAAAAGGAGGTACATTATTATTGTTAGTGGTGGATGAAATTTTATAACAATAAGAATAATTATTTATTTAATTACAGATATTATCAAACGCAAATATTCGGTTGAAATATAATTATTTTATCATTATCACATGCTCACACGTCTTCTCTCTATTAATATTCAATTGTAACTGACATGTTCCAAATCACTCTCTTTTTTCTTTCTTCTTTCATACGTTACATTAACATTCACAATTCACGTAACAGCTCAATCATTACACGCATTCTAATTTATCATAATAACCTGAATTCATTAGATATTTCCAACCCATGCTCATTCCAATACATATATATTTAAAAAACAATGTAACCATTACCACAAGTTCGATGTTAATTGATATATCAAATTTAAAATAACGCTACGTATATTTCCACGATGTGGAATATCGAAGCAGAATAATTCTACGCGTAAATTTGTATATTTCTTATTTACTGTTTTAAAAATGTCGTCGATTTTATAGCACAAAGTCTTCGAATTATTCTGTAACGACAAAATCGCCAATTCTAAGGGTTAAAAATAGCGTTTCCTGTTACATTACCAAGGTATCGAAGTCTCAAAAATTCTTATTTTAATACCTTACGTGAATATAATACCAAATGCGAATTAAAGAACTGCATATATGCATCATATAAAATGTTTCTAGATCGCCCAAAAAGGGGGCCCAAGGCGGGCCCTGGAAGCACGTTGCGCGAGTAAAGTGCCATACGCATTGTGTTAACATAATTGTAATTAAAATGATAATTACAAGGAGATACGATAGAAATGTAAATCGTGCAAATTATAATTATAACCCTTTCCTGAAAAATCGCGAGGGAGCTGAACTTTCGTCACGTCATCGAATCGTTGAAGCGAATTTTAGATCCCGGATTTTCATGCTTTGGGAAATTGTCACAGCAGTTGAGCTGCGTAGACCATCGATGAATTTCTCTCGTGAATTCGATGTGGCGAAAAAATAATAAGGGATAAAAATATGAAAAATATGTGTATGCGCGTTTAAAATTCAGCGATACGTATTACACGTGAGCTGAAATTAAAATATTCCAACTATGAAAAGCTGCGGTATTAGAGAACCATCGGTGGAAAATAAATATAAGGTATTTGCATATTATTTGACACAAACATTTATTTAATATCATTCTGGGATTTCGGAATAACGCAAATCTTTCTTAATCGTATCAAATTATTGTTATTTATTTTAACATTGTAATTATTATTTCCAGCAGAATTCTTCCAATACTAATTTTGTAAGGAGCATAAATCCCTGTATATCTTTGCAGATTCGCGATAGATAACGCGACGAGGCTCGTTTCCTTCGTATTTAAGGGTGCAATTAATTAGCGTTAATATTCACGGAGTCCTCTGCCCGAACTGGCTGCTTTAAAAACAATTTAATTAATCCCCGTCAGCAAATGGGACTTTCTTTCATTCGCGCCATTCTCCACCGACACCTCGGCATCCTTTTCTCCCTCGCAACCACCCCCTAGACACCCCGCGCCAGCGTGACGTTTCCGGACGACACGGCCACTGCTACAAATGTAATTCAACTTAATTCCCCCCGCGGAAGAGCTCACTGTCCACGACAGAGGACAGAATCTGTTTAATCAGTCCCATTTACTGCTTGATAAGGAATTAGGTACGGTCAGTATCGCCGGAGGAAGCGAGAGGGTGAACAAAGCTGCGATACCTGCTCGTGTATTCGCGAACTTCGCCAGCCTTTTCGCAGATCCGCGCCATTTGCTTTGTTTTAGCCCGTGAATTTATGCACGGACGTTCTCGTCGTTAATTTTTCCCGTGTTCGGCGATCCGTGGGCTTTGGGTCGATGTAATAATGTAATGTCGTGTAATATGGGATATGAAAATGGACCGAGGGTGAAACCTGAAGATGATAATAATGTAACGTAGCAACAGCAATGACTGGTTTTTATGTCGTTTCAATGAATAATGGCGAGGCAAAAATGGCGAGTATGTGGAATAATACGGCATAAAGGGAAGAAAGGGTATTGTATATATAGGCTTGCGGGGGTCCTATCCCACTGTTGATGACGTCGGATGGTCGCAGGTATCTTAGATTATTACTATTGTTTATTATAATTTACAACGTCCTAATTATTCCTGGAAAAGGAGTACAAGGATATGCAATACATACGTCGCTGCGAAAATTACTGGTGTTGGGGGTCCACCCCCCAATATTACTGAAGTCGAAGGTATGCTCGATGTGGCGGTGGTTCTAGAGGGGACAAATTTCATTTTAAATATGTGGGGGGTCTTCCCCCAAGGTTGTTTGGTCGTAGGTATCCTTTGTGTGACAGTGATGCTAGGGAAAAAAAGAAAAAGGAAGGGATGCGTTTTATCCTGGGCCTGCTAGTGGGGGGTAAGTAAGGCTTCCTAGCAGGCCCTGCCTTTGAACCTATCGAATTGCTATAGCTATTTCAATTTGCATAAGCTTTTGATTAAAATTTTCAATTGTATTGACATTTTCAACTAATATCGTGGTGAGCTAATAATTTTGCAAAAATGAAGGGATCAGGACCTATCGAATTGCTATAGCCACTTCAATTTGCATAAGCTTTTGATTAAAATTTTCAATTGTATTGACATTTTCGACTAATATCGTGGTGAGCTAATAATTTTGTAAAAATGAAGGGATCAGAATCTATTGATCTCTATCCCTAATAGGGATACCATTGAAAGATTTGGAAATTATATATATATAGGAAACGCAGGGTTTTTACCGTCGACTTGTGAGACAGTCCTCGACCTCCTTCAAGTAGGAATCCATCTTTCAATGAGGGTGAAAATGATGCTGCTACAGGGTGGTTGAAAAGTAGGGTTCGAGACCTTTAATTAGTCATTTCAACGTAAAATCAAGTTTTGTTGAAGGGCAAGGTATAGAAAAATAGCTCGAATTACTGTAAATATATGCAAGCTATTTTACATGCAAGTAATTTATTATTTTCCTCTATATTCGTGTCTTCTATACGAGCTGGATGATGACTGAAAAATAATCGACAGTTGTTGTCACTTTTCACAAATTTTTATTCATTATTTTATTTTTTATGATCAGTGTGCCGTGTAGAAATTCGTACACGATATCGAATATTCGTAAATAATAAAAATGAATTTTACATTGAAAAGAGGATCGATTATAATTTTTATTTCTTTCTTCTCTCAATTGTTGAATTCCATTTTTTAAACATCCTGTATGATACAACAAAGTACAATTAGACATGTATAATAGGAGAAGTAAAATAGATTGGTGATTGAATTTAATTAATCATAAAAATTAATTTAATTTAATCAACTTTTCCCCTGAACGTCCAATATATATATAAAATTTTGTCCTTTCTAATTAATATTGTCATTATCATTCTATTAATAAATAAATAATTAACATAGTATTTCCATAGCATATAGGGAAGACAGGAAAGGAGCTATTTCTAAAGATTCTTAAGACTAGGGTCCATTTGTATAAATGAAAAATTCCATCGTGGTCGTACAAACGTGCCAACGGTGAAATTAAACAATCTTCATGCGATCAACGTTCCTTTACCGTAATTATATCAAAAGGACCGATTAAATCGTATACCCGAAAGAGACGTTAAAGAATCTATTTACCCTTCCTCGGATCTATTTACCTATAGATAATTCAGAGAATAAAGTTTTCAACGGGCAACGGGGCGCCGAAAACTTCATTTTTCTTCGTCTCCAGAAAAACTAATTACCCTGACAGAGGAACTTTCGCGAACGGTCGAGCAGATTCTGAATTTCGTCGCTGAATTTCGCAGAATCGCGACTAAAGGCCGGAAGTCGGCGCAGGGGTGTGGCGTGGGGCGGGTGATCGTCTGAATATCGCGTCGGAATAATTCTCATAATACAAATGAATCGGGTTGCCAGAAACTTTTCGGCTGTCCTCGCGCCAAATAAATTCCAGCGCAAACCGAAACTGCCTTTGGAAACTAATAACAATCGGAGCTTTGTGTAGTCGCGTTAATGCGAGCCTCAATTAAAATTCACGCTCCAGGCGATGGAATAGTCAAGGTGGAAATCACGTGTGGTCTAACAGGAATGATGAACAGCTTGGCTATGCTCGCGAACTTCGATTCCTAGCGATTTCACCCCTTCGTACAGGAGAATGCGAAATTAACGTCGAGCATCCCTTTCGATGAACTGAATTTCAGTTTCAACTCGTGCCTCGAAGGAAACGTGGTTTTAACTCTCTACCATCCTCCATTTTTTTATTCTCGAAGAATAACTATCGTGGTCGATTGAAATTAATTTTTGTGACAGGTACAAGGATTAATTATTTCCCTATTAGGTTAGACGATAGTAATGAGAAATTGTTTGAAATATGAAATGAATAATAAAAATAAGAAAAATGAAAAATGAAATATATAGATAGGTTTTATAGATGGTTTTAATCCCCTACCATCCTCCATTTTTTAATTCTCGAAGAATAACTATCGTGGTCGATTGAAATTAATAAATTAATTTTAGTGACAGGTGCAGGGATTAATTATTTCCCAATTAGGTTAGACAATAGTAATGAGAAATTGTTTGAAATATGAAGTAAATAATAAAAATATGAAAAATGTGAAATGAAATATATAGATAGGTTTTATAGATGGTTTTAATCCCCTACCATCCTCCATTTTTTAATTCTCGAAGAATAACTATCGTGGTCGATTGAAATTAATTTTGGTGACAGGTGTAGGGATTAATTATTTCCCAATTAGGTTAGACAATAGTAATGAGAAATTGTTTGAAATATGAAATAAAAAATAAAAAATAATAAAAATGGAAAATGAAACAAATAGACAGGAATGATAGGACATGTATGTTGATCATACAATACATACATGCTCATAAATATATCGAAAGAAGCAAGTGAAAGATACTACAATTTTTCCATCAAATTAGACAGTTCATGAATGAGTAATTACAAGATTTTAACGAGGGTAATGGTAATGGGAATATTACGGAATTATTTGTCATACAGGAGGCCTCTGCATGCTCTTCAGAAGTGAATCAATCATTTAGGATTGTTAGCAGCGAGCTGTCTGGTCTGATCTAACTGAATGAGTAATCATTGAACATTTATCAGTACACGGCTCGCGATGTAATTCCTAACGTAATTGTAACTCGAATCAAATGTAAATTAATTCCTATTCAATTTTACCATTAGCCTAAGAAATCTTGCATATTATTCTTCCATTCAATGGCTAATTGGGTGAATAATTTCTGAAAATAAAATTTAAATCCCTGTACTTGCTCTTCAAAATTACCCTTTCCAAAATTACCAAACCTTTTCAATTTCTTAATAGTAACAATTTTAATAATTTCTAGTTGATTTAAAAAATCTTATTCTATCTCCTCCTTAATCATACTCGAAAACCAATCAATTCTAGTGTCGAAAATCGTATTAAACATATATCAAAGGTTAAATTAATTAAATTCGTCGTACAAAGGTCGAAAATAATTATCTTCTCCTTTCCCACACTGCTTGCTAAAGAAATACTTTACTCACGTTACTTTCAATACCGCAAAACTCTCGAATGACAATTACTTCCAGCCGTCTCGTATCACCCACCTAGCACCCAGTACTAATGGGAAGTATCAAGTATCGAGTACTTGACTAAATTATTTCAGGTATCAGTGTCGGTCTACGCTTCGTCTCGAGTCTCAGACAATTACCTGGATAATGATGTTCCGTCTAGTCAAAAGCCAGCTCCCTGCTGCACCCCCAGACGCGCGCAGTTTACTCTCCCAGGGGTCACCCCCGTCCAAGAAACCCGCGTCCCCCTCTCCTGCCATCAGAAATTCGCAAATCGAAAATCACCCCTGTCGAAGATAAAGCTCGCTGTATCCTTTTAAAAAATTATTTTTTACTCGTCATGCGTGCCACCCCTCTTCGAATCGCGCCCACCCCATTGTCACCCCTGTGAAATTGTCGCAGCACGTGTCTGTCGGTGGAGATTGCCTCGATAAGTTGAAATAAAATCCCCGCTACCGAAGATATTTGCGCTGGATATGGTAATGGAGACGATCCCGTCGCGACGGGGTTACCACCCTGTATTTTTGCGCATTTATGCCGGGACACGGGAATGCTCTCACCTGGAAACGCGAGATTTGTGGCGCAGCAATTAGAGACGGTTTCGCGAACGACGTTCCATATTCCGATGTTCACTTTGTTCTCCAGCTGTAGATTCGAAAGAGTAGGAAGTCGTGTCTGGTGTTTTATGGAAGGGATGTGCGAAGTTTGGCGGTGATGGTGCTATAACGATGGACCGGGGGTAAGAATTGACAGTGTCCAGGGTGATTCGACCACGGTGAAATGTGAAATTAACTCGAATTTTTCGAGATTTGACGCTTTTGAGATTTTACTATTATTTCTTCTTGTCCCAGTCTAACCCTTGCTACACCCCTTACGTACTTTTCTGTACGAATTCCAGGGGGTGCTTCCCCATTATTGTTAACCTTTTCGCTACTATGGGTGACTACAGTCACCGGCCACAAAAATTAAATGAAGTATTAAGACAAGTGCTACCGTTCCTCTGAGCTCTCTTCGCAAAGAATTGCAAGCTCTATTGCGATGGTCAGTTTTTTCCTTTCCTTTTTTTCTTCGAGAGATTTGCGTCAAAAGGCCGAATACTAAAGACTGCACGATCGTAATGTTTCCATCTTTGACACGTAGCTTTGTTCTGCGGGACAGACTTTGCGTTAACACCCGCCATAGCGAAAGAGTTAAAGGTGTCTGGTCGCAGGTATCCTCGTTGTGGCGATGGTACTAGAGGGGAAGAAGGGAAAAGGTAGAGCTATATATAATAACACAGGCTATATATAATAAAATAGAATTATTATGCTCTATAATAAAATTTTAATACTCTGTGGGGATCATTATGATGACAATAGCTCCCTAGAGGGTTATTATGACGTAAATTCTTGTGATTCCTATGGTGCTACCGGTTGATACCCTAATGGCTGTCTTGCTATAATAGTTACCAGGTAAAAGGACGCAAGGAAGAAATTCATTCCGTCCCGGGCCTGCTAGTGGACTCATCAGTAAGGTTACCTAGCAAGCCCTGCCTTAGACGGGGATACTATTAGAAGGTCTGGAAGTTATTTATTTATTTATTTATTGAATAATAATGTAGAAATATTGGGTAGGCAACAGAATAAGCAATGATGTAAATATAAAAATGATTTATTTTAAATTAAAACTTATTCCAGGAGCTAATAACTCTCGGCTGACTCTCACTTGCTATCTCTCAATAAACTCTATGACTTACTATTCTGTGTCCTTGCACTCTTATTTAACCCTTTGCACTCGAGAGACGCCCTTCAGTCGCCACATGATATGTATAGGCAGCAGAGGTTTTCCGAGGATTTGCAAGAAAATTCTTGAATTTCCTTAAAGTTGGAAGGCTATTTACGAGGGTGAGAATGATGGTCGCTACAGAATCATTCAAATATCGTCCTAAACGTTCGAGCTGAACCTGCAGTCGCTGATTATTGTCCCTCGTTTTTGAGAAACGGTGCAAGAGTTCCCCTGCTCTCGTTTGAAACTAATTGTAAGACCAATCAGTTCGTCAGTTTGCTTTCATTCTTAAAATTATTTCCTTTCTCAGGGTCGTTATTTATCGCTTGTCCAATTTTAGTTGAGGAACGAGCAGCAGGAAGATGCTATGCAAATACTTTATACTCGCCAAATGTTGCAATGTGGTGTGCCCATTAAAAAGTTTATATCGTTCCTCATTATTTCACGTTCGCAACATCATATCGTATTCCGCTTGGTTAACAATGATTTTCATCTGAGTTAGCTACAACGCAATAACAGCCATACTCTGTGAGGAAGGAAGCCAGCGAACGCGAAACTTCCCCGACAGTTTCTCTGTACAAAATAATTTAATGAAAACTACCACAAATGGCCATTTTAAGATCACATTTTCAACCAAGTATCTCATGTTTCGTTCGTTAAATTGCTTACGCTGAAATTGCACCTATGATTATTTTAATTGCTGCCTTTTTCTCTTTTGGTATTTTGGAACTTTCTGACACAGGGTTTCATTTTAATTTTCGTTCAGGTGTTTGGGAAAAATTTCGATTTATCACTGGAGAGAATTTTATCGCGTTGCGAATAGTACCTTTTTTGATATATTTCATGAATTATATACGAATTTTTCTTAATGAAATGCTTGCAAATTAATTGTATTATTCAATTAATATTTTGTTATTATTTTTCGGGCAATAATTTGATAGTGCTGTTTGCTGTAGGGCTACAGTCCTAGGTGTCGAATTATGTTTGTTCTAGAATGTCTTCCTGAGATTATAAATTACTTTTCTTTTAGTCTTAATCGAATAAAGATCGTTTTTAAATTGAGAGAACAAAATATGGTCAGGTAACTTAGGTAAAGTAGATTCGCCACTGGTCAGACGTAATTTAAGTAGAACAGGCCTGTCATCGGGCAGACATAGTTTGAGTAGAATAAGTCAACCACTGTCAGTTTTCTATCTATTTTTCTTCTCTCGATTTTTCTTCAATAAATATGAATAAATATTGTCACTATGATACTAAGTAAATAATATTTGGTAGAAATCATTTATTGGAATTGTAGTTACAATAAAATTCCAAAATTCTAATATTAAAAATACTAAAAATTCTAATCGTTTCAGATATTGGATGTTATCAATTAAAAATAGATTTAGAAGAAATAAAAATAATTTACAGAAAATTATGTCCGCAATATTTCGTCAAATACGGATAATATCTTTGTTTTGAGATAATAAGCCACGTGAAATTCCGTGGAGCGTAAACGATCGTTCGCGAGCAATTCCGATTTCTCTGCTCGATTTCACGAAAGAGGAATCGTAAATTGTTTCTAACCGGAGGGTTCGCTTTTCCACATGATCGCTCCGGATTCAGGATCCCATACGAGACTCGATATGACCCGAATCAAGATTTCGGTAATTTTCTCTTATTTATACGGTTTCTTTTTACTTTCCCTCGTTATACCCGATTCTGTCGGCATCTCTCTGATCCCTGTCGCCAATCAAGATCATTAGCGCGATTATTCCAGCAGCTAACGACGCTGGAAAATGTAACCCAATCATTCTTGTCCTGCTTCCAAACTCGTTTCACTGTCTCTAATAGGTCAACAAATTCTATACATACCCATTTGCTTATTTCATCCTCGAGAGACTCATCACACTCACAGTGCCAACGAAGCTTCTAATATTCCAGAGTGCACGAAAATTCTCCAAAATCCAGACACGATCTACAAAATTAAAAAATCGGTAATAAAATTCCTTAATGAAAATTTAAATTCAAATTATCACTGACATATGGAGACACAAAAATTCTCTAAAAATTTAGATATCTTTTATGAAAAAGGGAGAGATTATAACTAATCTCATTAATGGAAATTAAAATGCAAATTGTCTCGAGCTTAATTTAAACTCAAGCACGTGCATCAGCGATACATCGGTCGAATAGTATTTTCACGAAGCGATCATTTATTCAAAAAGAATTCACAAAAATTCTGCAAAATCTAGACACGATTTACAAAATTAAAAGATTGATAATAAAATTCCTTAATGGAAATTTGAAATCAAATTATCACCGACACATCGGTCTAACGCTATTCTCATGAAGCGATCATTCATCCAAGAAGGTCTCATGAAAATTCTACAAAATCTAGACACGATCTACAAAATTGGAAGATTGGAAATAACATTTTTTAATGGAAACTTAAATTCAAATTTTCACTAATGACATGGAAACACAAAAATTTTTTAAAATCTAGATATCTTTTACGAAAACGAGGAAGACGATAACAAACGTACAAACGTCATTAATAAAATTCCTTAATAGGAACTTAAATTCAAATTATCATAGACACATGGAAACACAAAAATTCTCTAAAATCTAGATATCTTTTACGAAAAAGGGGAAGGCGATTCTCATTAATGGAAGTTAAAATCGACGTTGTCTCGAGCTTAACTTAATCTCGAACTCGTGCATCAGCGATACATCGGTCGAACAATATTCTCATGAAGCGATCATTCATCCAAAAAGGATTTCGCGTCGTTTCGGGATAGAAGCTTATCCGAAGCCGACGAAAGCGTGAAATGAATCGACTGCAGGTGGGTAAAATCGCGAAAACTGTCGTCTATTGGCAACCCATCCGGATATTCACGCTCCATTACGGGAATAGACGTCCCAGTGGGTTATTACCGCTAAGTCGGTTACCTTGCGTTCCCGATGAATTCCCCGGAAAAGCTTCACGAGGCATTCTGTCGTGGGAATGCGTCCAACGAACTCCGCCGTGAAATGCAACAAACCGAAGGAAATTCTGTTTTAAGGAACGCAGCAACTCCAGTACAGTTCGCGTTCGCTCGAACGGGGAAATGAATTAAAATCCCGGGCAATTACGGTGTCTCGCGATATCGTTTGTTAATTCGCGTTAATGTCGAAATGTCGTACATTGATTGCGCGAAATTGTCTGGAAAGCTTTATCTCGGGTCTCCACGCAATTTCCGTCATTTCCGTTCTGTCTCGAAATCCTCGTCTTTTGAAGTAATAAGAAATAATATTTTGCAAATTAATCCATTTCACGTTTATAATTATTTACTTAAAAAATTACTTAAATTAATTATTAACTTAAACAATTATTTTAATTAATTGTTAACTTAAAAAATGAATTATTTATTTAAAAATTAATTTAAATAACTTACTTTAGAAATAAATATTTACTTAAAAAATTATTAAATTAATTATTTACTTAAAAATTAATTTCAATAACTGACTTTAAAAATAAATATTTACTTAAAAAATTATTAAATTAATTATTTACTTAAAAATTAATTTCAATAACTGACTTTAAAAATAAATATTTACTTAAAAAATTATTAAATTAATTATTTACTTAAAAATTAATTTCAATAACTGACTTTAAAAATAAATATTTACTTAAAAAATTATTAAATTAATTATTTACTTAAAAATTAATTTCAATAACTGACTTTAAAAATAAATATTTACTTAAAAAATTATTAAATTAATTATTTACTTAAAAATTAATTTCAATAACTGACTTTAAAAATAAATATTTACTTAAAAAATTATTAAATTAATTATTTACTTAAAAATTAATTTCAATAACTGACTTTAAAAATAAATATTTACTTAAAAAATTATTAAATTAATTATTTACTTAAAAATTAATTTCAATAACTGACTTTAAAAATAAATATTTACTTAAAAAATTATTAAATTAATTATTTACTTAAAAATTAATTTCAATAACTGACTTTAAAAATAAATATTTACTTAAAAAATTATTAAATTAATTATTTACTTAAAAATTAATTTCAATAACTGACTTTAAAAATAAATATTTACTTAAAAAATTATTAAATTAATTATTTACTTAAAAATTAATTTCAATAACTGACTTTAAAAATAAATATTTACTTAAAAAATTATTAAATTAATTATTTACTTAAAAATTAATTTCAATAACTGACTTTAAAAATAAATATTTACTTAAAAAATTATTAAATTAATTATTTACTTAAAAATTAATTTCAATAACTGACTTTAAAAATAAATATTTACTTAAAAAATTACTTAAGGACAAAAATATTTTTCTTCTTCTTCTCCCTCTTTATATGTATGATTTTATATCACGTTCTATTTTACACATGGAAAAATGATATTTCTCTATAAATACGACACATCAAATAGACTATATCTATATGGCGATACTTCGTTTCACGTGTATCTAAATTATCAGCAGTAAATTACGAGCATTTCGATGTGATTTATTTTAGTGAATCCCTTTACACGTTGCAAGCACAAATTATTCATAATAGCCATCTTGTAGCTGACGTACGGAAACAAAATTGATTGAATGAGTAACTGACTCGGCAAACTCGACCTATGCCAGTTTATATTATTAACACGATGTTTAAGCAGCAACACCGACGATGTTCGCGGGGATAATTAATTGGAAAGGTGGAAATTGTATCGTTCAAACGAACAATCCCAGTCGCCATGTTAGCTTGTTCCGCGTAATTCTAATTAGTCGTAATGGTCAAACTTTTCGTTCAACAACGACCGTTTATAATTTTGCACTTGTTTTCCGTATGATACACCATGTTTCCAGTAAGACGCAGGATTATACCCGATGATAATGTTTATCGAGGTGTTGCAGGCAGTCTGTGATTTTGTTTGCAATGTTCGCGAGGAATTCGTTACAACGCAAACACCCCGTTGTAAGTAGCTTTTGCCTTAATCTTGCATAAATGGTAACGCTTTGGAGCAGGCAGCATCTCAATCTGAACTTCGCGTTCAGCACGTCTGCGTAATTGATGAAAATTCCGGGAACCCAGATTGTACATTATTTATACAGGGTAACGAATACTATGATTACTTCCTATCTTCTAACAAATCCATTATTTATTAAAATTGTTTATATTTTTCTTAATGTATTCTATGTATGATATTATGCTGACTATGAAGTTTCATTCAATATTGTTTCACTAATGACTAAAATAAATTAAATACGTCAGAGATATTAAAAATTCTTAATTATTAGAAATAATATATTATTGGATATTATTATTAAATATTGCACACTCGATTCTTTCTTCACGAAATTTGTTTTAACCTCACACCCATTTAATCGAAGATCAGAAAAAGGGGAAGAAGGTGTGGTAGTGGTTGTCATATAATGTGTGATATGAGTGGTATTATTAAAATTGTTTATATCTTTTTTAACGTATTCTATGTATGATATGCTGACTACGAGGTTGCATTCAATATTGTTTCACTAATGACTAAAATAAATTAAATACGTCAGAGATATTAAAAATTCTTAATTATTAGAAATAATATATTATTGGATATTATTATTAAATATTGCACACTCGATTCTTTCTTCGCGAAATTTGTTTTAACCTCACACCCATTTAATCGAAGATCAGAAAAAGGGGAAGAAGGTGTGGTAGTGGTTGTCATAGAATGTGTGGTATGAGTGTGAAGAATGTTTGTGTGGAAGAATGTGTGTGTGACGAGTATGACAGAGAGTCGTGCAAAAACAATCAGTAGCTGAATGACAGTCATTACATATAGACGTTGATGATATCGCTATCTCGATATCTCATCTCGTTGATGAAATATTATATTGCAATTAGAAGCGAATTTATTTTACGAGATTTAGTTATAATTTATGTTGTGCTGATATTGTGTTCAATAAATATTCTTATTATCCATTTACTCGCAGAAGGAATTATAATATTGCATTAATTATAGGACTAAATTTACTGAGCTATAATGTATACCATAAATGTAGAATACTTAAATAATAGTAATTAAAATTGTGCGATGCAATAGGTAGCCACAATGTACAGCATTAATTCCCCCAAAATAATTCCGATAAATTTGGAATAAATGTGAAAGCGTCATTTCGATCATTACGATTCTAGTGTTAAGACCAATTAGCGTTAGTGTTATAAATATTCAAAAAATTCATAAAAATCACAATTTGTAAGCATTTTAAACCCAATGCCTCCCGACCAGCAAAACACTGCACACTCGTAATAAAGAATTCCGGTCACAAGTGTGCTCGTGCACTCTCCGCTGAAATTTCTCTGCTTCCAAGCGGAATCACTATTTCCGCGATGCATCTTAAAACCAGAGCTATTAAATTTATAACAGCTCGCCGTACAGTCTCCAGTGGTCCACGAGTTCGACGCATATTCCTTCATCGCCGTAAATTTCGCAACTATTTCGACACCGGGGAGACAGGACGCACACGCTCGGCGTGCTCATCGCGAGGATCGATGTCTCACGGTCGAGACACAATTCAGAGCGATCCGCGATGTCCTCTGGAGAACGGGGAGGAGAGGATCGATAGCCGGATGGGAGAGCTCGAGGAGCCACTTCCGGCCTCTTCGCGAGAAGAAACGCGTCGCGGGCTGAGAGTTTCCCGTCGCTGTGGAAAATGTTTCTCGGCGTGCCGGCGCGTAAAATGTTTTCGCTTCGCGTGGCCTGCTCTCGACCCGCATACGCCGTTTTTCACTCACTTTATTCCTTACATTTGCCATTTTGCGCCCGGCTCGAAAGCTCCACAGCGGCGAAGAGTTATCAGCAATTAAAAATATTAAAGTCGCTGGGAACGGGACGATCTCGAGAGAAAATGAAATTCTGGATTGGCTGTTTTGATAATCTTGTACGATGTCGCGTCGCCCAGTGGGAAATTTCGCCAATGAGTTGGCTGAAATAGGAAAACAATTTTGAATTTCTACGGAAATTTATATCTTCGAATTTTGCGAGTTACGAATTTAATTACGAATTTGAAGTGAAATTTAAAATTAATAAATAGTTGAATTGGGAATTATAAATTTAAAGTGAAAAATGAGAAAGAATAAAATGGCAGATCTGAAATGTTGACAGATGTGTAGGAATAAATTAGATTAGCCCTTTACACTCGAGGGGTGCCCTTCAGGCGCCATTTGATAAAATTTCGAAGATCGATGTTCATTAACCCTTTGCACTCAACGATTTTTTGGCTAATGAGGTATACGAGTTGAAAAATTTTCTGCTATAAGGGTGATAACATTTTTTTAGCAGTAAGTAAGAAATCGTGTAATAATTAACAGTTAGAGTTATTTAATTTCGATATCTCGCACACTGTTACATTACCTTAAATTCGATATATTAATTAATATCGATCTTCCAAATTTTTTAATAACGACGAAGAAGTCAGAGGTATTATTTATTGAACAATATAATAAATATAGTTTGCATTTTGATACATCAAACTGATAAATATATTTAATATTCTATAATTTTTAATATTTAATAATATTTAATATTTTAATATAACGAAGTACATATATATTTAATATACGATATTTAGATATTTGCATGGTATCTGTGGAATTTTATACAACGAGAGTTCTTGTATGCAGGAACAGGAGTTGCGGAATTATAAATCGACTATTTTCGTAATTTCATGCCGCAATTTTAGACTTCGCTTGTCTCCGAGTAAAAATACCGATGAAATATCGGAAGTTACTATAATAATTTAGTAGAACGGAAATATCTCGTCAAAGCTTCGAATTGTGCGTTAATAATTTTCATTGCATACGATCGCAATAAAAATCAGGATCATTTTTTCCTAGAAATATCGAGCTTCGAATTTTGAAAAATAATCCAACTGTAGATTCATCGTAATGGATCGCGCTTTGTTAAGAATTATATGCGAATATTATTTTCAGCTGAATTTTCCAGTCCAGTCCGACGTTTAATGCAATATCGATCAACGAACTGGGAAATGTATTGCAATAGTAATTAAGATGAATTGCGATTTCGATGGAATATGTTCAACGACATCGAGTTATTAATATCGAGGAATTATAGTGGCCGAGGAGTGGATATTAACGAGTACGCGTACTGAAAAAGAGTCAATAAATTGCCTCAGCCTCGCGGACAAAGCTGAAACCGATAAAATTGCTTTCACCACACGTGTTTCAAATTACAGTAACAATTTCATTAATTAACAAACCCTCTAACTATTTTTATACTTTAATTCAGAATATTCTCTTTATTCCATTACTACATCCTAGTCGAAAATCGTGTTTCGTATAAAAATGGATGCAAACATGATACAATATAAAATTATAAAATTTTATTATTAAAATTCGATACTGTAGCGATATTTTTGATCAATAACATAGTGCGAACTATAGGTGAAAAGAAAGGTACAAGTTTATTTTGGATTTAGTTAGATTTAGCTTTTTTCCATTATTGTCAGATATGCCTGGATTAGGTTAGATACTCAATGCGGATGGAGTATTTTATTTTGGCGAATTTTAGGGGTAGAATGATCGCTTCATTTTTAGCATTCATAATTATTCTTTAACCACTTGCGCTGGAAAAACGTGCCACACACGTCGTAATTCTTTTATCGCAGAATCGTTAACAACGTGGTATATACGTCGTCAGGCAATTGTCACAGAAATACTGGACCGTTGTTTTGGCACACACGTCTGTGAGATTATTGGCAGCGCAAGTGGTTAATACGTATTCTGGAATTCATAATTATTCTTTAATACGTATTCCCAAATAATTTATACGATGATAATCACCCGATGCTAATAAAATCCACAATTCCATAATACCCAAGTATTACCAGGTATAAGCAGCTTCACGGTTCGTCTAAAGCTCCGGAAATTAAGATGATTAATCGACAATGGCGATAAAATATTCAAACGTTCCAACATTTTCGTCTCATTCATAAATATCTTCAACAACTTACACACATTCGCTACGTCCACAGAAATGCACGAAACGCTCGTTCACCTGTACGTGTACCCATCACCTCGAGACACGCAATTATCAAACGAGTCGATGGTCTACATCAACGCGAAGAACCAATTAGTTAATGATCAATTAATGGTTCAGTCGGCACCCGGTAACTTCAAACTTTCCGTAATCAGTCCACAACAATGATCGTAGCCTGCAATTAGCGTACGATGCTTTTTCCGAGTGCATTGTATCGATTCGTTGTACCGGGATAACGATTCACGCGACCGTTATAACACGCATAATCCACTTTACTCCTGCAATCATGCTCGTCTATCCGTTCCCCTGGCCTCTCGAAAAGTATTGCGAGCGTTGCGCTTTGCGCCGGCTTCTTCGCGAGCTTTTCCGCGAGCTTTTCCGCTCAAATCGCGCAGGAAGTTTCCTTGGCACACGCGATCGAAAATTTCACAGCCTTCGACACGCGTGCGGGACACGCGTGATGCCAGCGACACGTTTCTCGCGAATCAGGCGAATTTTCGGGGAAAAATGGAGTTTCGAGGTTATCGCGTTACGTTCTCACACTGGGGATAAATGTATCGGATAAATGGATGTCAGAGAAGACGATTGAATATGGCTGTTTCGACAGAGGAATTTATGTAAATCGAAGGATCATTTAGGATTTGGAAAAACCTTGAAGTGTTTGCTAGGTGAATGGTAAATAGGGATCAGGAATAGGGGGTGTATTTGTTATTAAAATCGAACGAGATATTTTTTAAGAATTTTAAACGATTATTTATTTATCTGTTATTTAATTAAAGAAAACATATATAGTTGGAAGAGTGTGTTTTTTAAATAATTCGAATCGAATAGAATCTTTTAAGGATTTTATTATACTGAGGCTAATTTGCAGTAGGGTTACTTGAGGGAGAAGAATAATAACGCGATGAAGTTGGTATTACATCTGAAACATAATATTTAATGCATATGCAATTAAAAGATGTGTCTAAGAAATAAAAATAGCGATTTTCTTAACGTCAAGCGCCAGCGCCAGAGATAAGTTGAAGAGATCAGTGTATGGTCAGACATTGCATACGTATATTATTAGACGACATAAAAGCAGTTTTTCTCTATTTGATTTTGAAATTAATTAAAGATATATTTCTCCTACCCTCCTGAACACTTAAAAATATTTATATCACCGATTATTTGTAAATAACTAGTAACTAATAATTCCCTATACAAATTCGAAAAAGATACACTTTCATGTTATTTACGTATCATTTTCGCATGTATTATTTCTCTGCTTCTTATTCCTGTAAAATTTAAATAGTTACACACTCTGACACTTATACTCCTGCCAACAATTATGTCTAAATACATCTTTTATCTTCTCCAATAACAGGCACTCTAATGACGTCACTTTTCTCTCCCTCTCTCCCTCTCTCTGCCTTTTTTAATTTTATTTCGAGGAGCTTGTACATCAGAACGAAAAAGCTGTTGGCAAAATTGAATTTTCTGCTCAATAAACGATGTAACGTAAATTGCCGAAGAATCCAACGTTGCTTCGTCATTTCATAATTGGTTTCGTAATACTCGTGTCTCACTGCTCAATATAGGGGGACTTTCATTTAGCCGAGAATCAAAGTAAATTCCAGTTAATCGAATCCATCCCTCATCGGCAACGCGATTATGTTACCACCTATGTGCGTTACATATTTTCATGCCTGAAAATTTTCAAGCCCATAGAAAATCGAGTAATCTTTTTCATCGTGCTTTTCCAAACCGCAAACCTTTCCAAATATTACGAGACGAGAAATAAAAGACTCTAAACGATCAAATTTCGACATCCACTGATCACTTTAGTTTTCCCATAAGTTTCGTTTGTACTTTATTCATGAAATAACACTCTGAATTATTATGGCAAATTATAAGGTACATTGGTATCTTTTAACCCTTCGAGAATGACGTCTGTGATCTGAAATTGTCTAGAAAAATATTTCAAAAATATCGTTAATTAATTTCTCAAATTACATAAAATTGAAGATCACAAATTTCCTGAGTCTTAGGATATTTTAGTAATTAATATTCAGGATATTTTAATAATTAACCATAGGATATTTCAATATCCCCTATTATCGTACAATATCGTGTTAGAAATGGAACCAGAAGACGGTATTGCGAAGAAATATTGCGTCTTTAACGCGTTCCGTCATTTAATTAAAAAACACCGAAGGTGTGGCAGGAAATAAAAGCGGCACCACGCGAAGGCCGTGATTTCCCATGGCAGCTCCACTAGGCCACCAATTTTATTCTCTAACCAGGCGTCGAAACAAAGGGACGAGACGGTGATATTACCGACAAGGGAAAAAACAAAGAGACCATGGTTCTCTTCGTGCCGAAGAATGAGTCCGTCCGGTCGAATGTCGAAAGTTCCGACTCGTCGCGACGAAATCTCGAGAGTGAACGGGCTGGACGGAACAATCGTTCAAACGAGCCGCGATAATTCGAATTAAACACGGTTTGGTCGAGGGACGAGCAGCGAGGGTGAAAAGAAGAGTGGAAACTGCTGTGAAAGAAGCGGTCAAGGAGGAAGGGGCTGCATTGTGGCAAGGGATGGAGTTGATTGATGCTCCGCTTCCGTTTCAGACGTCGAAGGCGACGTCTTTGGCTTTGTTTGAGGAAACACATTAATCAGAATTATCAGCCACGATGGTAACACGGGCTGAGCCCGTTTGTTCTGTGTCTCGGAGTAATTTAAACTGGAAAAGGAAGATGAACTCGATACTCCGTGAACTTGGTTTCATTTTCTTGTCAGGGAAAGGGTTGTTGTTGTGAGGGTTTGCGAGAAATCTGCATCTACTCTAGCTGCTTTTGATGTGTGTATGTACTGTAGGACATTTTCGGACCCAGTTTTACTGATTAAAGGTGCGCCAGGTCTAGAAGACCCTTTAAGGAATTCTAGCAGTCAAATCCTAAATGCTGAGTAATTCGGGGTTCGATATTTATTTGCTTATTTGTTTATTATAGTTAAACTTCATTCTCATCGTGGGTCACTGGACACGGAGCGTTGTTCAAAAGACGAATTTGGAGAATTAGGTTGCAGCACTTAGAACTTGGCTGACAATGGGTCGCAGGAGCTACCCATGTGCGATGGCTCCAAGCAACCCCGACCTTCCTGGTCATAAACCGAGGGTGACGCGGTCACCTCTCGGCAAGGGTCACCATAAGGGTGACCCTCGGAGGGTCCTTGGTGGAGGAGGAAATTCTTCCTTCGGCGGTCGCGGTTTCGCGGACCAAGGGCACACCCAATAGCGAGTGCGCTTGCTCTCTGGATGGGCTTGAAAAGCCCATGTCCAGAGGTGAAGCGAAGCAATCAGTCATTCAGTCAGTTGGAATCTGTGTAGTTAGAGTTTTAGATAGTTATAGAATAAATTTCCAAGTCAGTTGCAGTCCAGCTGTAAGTCAGTTCTTAGTCTGTTAGTCAGTTACTTAGCAGTACTCTCCAGCGCCGTAGAAACTGTGTCGCCCTACAATACATATGTATAGGAATGACAGTATTCAGTGTAGGTAGTATGTGTCGATTGGGAGGGAGGAGTGAGTCTAGGAATGCACTCGAATTTGGAGTACAGGGCACCATTAGTATTCAGTGTAGGTAGTATGTGTCGATTGGGAGGGAGGAGTGAGTCTAGGAATGCACTCGAAGATTTGGAGTACAGGGCACCACGAGGCGAGATTGCGTGTTGTGCATATGGAATGATTGATCGAGGAGGAGAGAATGAGGTTGGGAAGGAAGAAAATGTGTAAGGTAAAAATAAGGGTGCGAAGATGAGTGAAGGGACAGGTAGAAACAGCGAATATTACAGTGCAGACATGTGAGAGTTTAAACTTCCACTTTTCGTCTTCGTAATCTCCATCCACAAACATGTGGGATTTAAAGAAAAATAATTCCTATATATGCTTCATTTATGTTAACACTATTTACACATGGGTTCCATAACAGCTGGAAGGATAATATCCAAGATTTGTAACGTCTATAGCTTTGGCTTCAGTACATAAATTATTCATTACCTAACAAATATCGCTGTTACTTTTATTTTCAATAACCATTTAAATAAAAGTAATCCCTATATATATACTTCTCTTATCTCAACACTATTCACGCGTAGGTACCATAACAGTCGGAAAGAGGGTGTCCAAGATTCGCAACGTCTATAGCTTTGGCTTCAATACATAAATTATTCATTACCTAACAGATTACAAATCATTACCATTATTTTCAATAATGATGCACCTGGAAGATGCCATTCTTAGTTTACACCATGATGCAAAATATAGTTTCTATTTTCATCCATCCCATTTTATCTTAAAAATTTGTCTGAATTTTCAATTGGAGTTCTTTTTACTCTTAGAACACGTCAAATAAATTCCAAATATCTTAGATTCAGTGTACAACTCTTAGCTTAGTGATAGTGTAACTAGTTCCACAGTGTTCCAAAATTAGTCTTTAGGAAACCATGATAATTTCCAGGTCTCCCTACATAAAGGTGTCTACGCATCCATCAGTTTTATGGGTCTCGCAATTTGTAATTTAAGAAGGTACTATAATTTAAAAATTTTTATGTATTTTTATGAAAATGGCTGACGAATGAAGGGACGTCGAGAGAGGATTACCGACTGATCGACGGTAGCAATGAACGAAAATGCGCGGAGAGGATCCGCGAAACGTTGAAAACTGTCTGTGTGACAGCTAATTCGATATACGACTGAAATCGTGGTATAATCGGCTCTCGAGGAACGTCGACACACGATGGAATTCATTTTTGGCGTCGGTCACGCGAACCAGCATTTCACTGCTCGTATCAGGTGTCTCGAAACAATAGAAATTTTATACGATATTTTATACGAAATTTATGAAACGTGGAACCATACGCGTATCAAAATAAAATACGTGCCTTTTTTAATATTTAAATTTCTCCCGGATCATCCGAGCTATCTCGCATTCTCAAATTCCTTAGTAATCACGATCGCATGGCGAAAAAATCCCCATAGATCCATACAAAATATATAACACGATTTGCAACGAGATTGGAGATAAATTTGGGAAAAATTCGTAAAACATTTTTTTAAACAATTTTTATACCTCATCTGACGTCACGATCACTTATAAAATTGGCAACAAAAAAATTTCAGGAATATTTGATCCACGTTTATAAAATATTTTGATTCGTGAAACAGTAATCAACTCGTCTTCTTTTATATGATATACGTAAAAGTATATTCATTTTATTTTATCACACGTGTTTCATCCGACCTACTTTGCATTTCCAAATTCCTTATTAGTCATGATCGCATGGGGAAATCATCCTCATAGATCCGTACAAAATAAATTGCACAGTTTGCAATGAGATTGGAGATAAATTCGGGGAAAAATTCGTGACACATTTCTAAATAATTTGCATACATTATGTGACGTTACGATCGCTTACAAAATTGGTAACAAAAAATTTCAGAAATATTTTATCCACGTGTATAAAATTTATTAATTCGTGAAACAATAATCAACTCGTCTTCTGTTATATAATACCTCGAAATATATTTAGTTTATTTTATCACACGTGTTCTCATACCGCACTGGTGTCTCCCAAAAATTCTTTTCATCAGTTTACATAGATAAGTATTTTCCAGACACCCCGTATTTTCCCAACAAACACGCGATGGGTTTCGGCTGGCACACCTGAAATCCAGCGGAAACTGCATTGACTCGGATTTAATCGATCGACGAACCACCCTTTCTTTCCCCTTCATGAGTAATACAAACGGTCTTGCTGGAAAATTGATGACGCGAATATTCAGAGCTCGCGAAACAGGAAGAGAGACGGGGTAACAAGAACGTTCGCTGTCGTGGATGGGGAAAAATACAGGTGGAGAATGGCCAAGAAAAGGGTAGGAGCGGAGGAGCTTAAATTCGAAATGGCCGAGGAATTACTCGATCGGGACGAGTTCGCAGAGTTATTCGAAACGCTGGAATTTTAATGCCACGGTGTTCCGTTAATCGAATGTTTCGTTTCATTTAGAAATTCAATGAATATTCGGTATTCGTTAATTGTATAATTCGTCCAGCCATCGCTGTTGTGTTAATTAGGTGTTTAATGCGGTTTGCAAATCGTTTCCATTAATTGTATAATATTATTTAATATTTAATTTGTCGATCGGACGATCGTGACGAATGCTTAAAATCATCTCGGTACTTCAGCTGTAGAAATCGTTTCTCGTTGATTACGAGCATGCCGGTGATTCGCGAATATGAAGTATGCACGGGTAATAAGTCATTCGAGACATTTCGAATTTTTTAATCTCTTTATCGATGAGATCAATCTCGGAATAGGTTTATAATCGGGAAACGATATTCGGTTTGGCAACCGATTTCAATTCCCATGGAATTAATTCATCGGAGAGGCATGCTCGAATTTCTGCGTTACAGGGGTGGTAAAATTTCAGTCGCGAGGATTTATCGTTATCGTAATGTCGTCGAAAAAATTTCATCGCGCTGCAACGTGACGCGAATTCGCTTTAAATGGATCATTGTTTATTATGCCTGTTTTGAAAACTCGCGGAGATTGTTTCAAATGCCTCCATTTCACTGTATTTCCATCGTAATTCATCGATTGTCATCAATTGTCATCAATTGACCAATTGAAAGCATCGTTCAAATTACATATAGTACATTCATCGAGATATAATAAATATGAAATGCAGACAATGAAATAAATACCGACAATTAGAATGGTAAAATAAATCAAATTTATTTGATATAGGTATATTAATAAAATTGTTAAAATATTCCTCGAAGATGTTAAAAGAGATTGGTAATAAGAATGTGAAATATGAATGAAAACTTTTATAACAATCTCATTATATATTATGGTATATAATTTACATTTTGTAGTAGCTTTTATATATTATACTATAGTATATAATTTATATATCATAAAATAATTTTCCATGCCGATATGATTATGGAATATTTTTAGGATTTATTGGGGTACGATGATCGAAGTGTTCCTGGCGGGGAACACTTCGTCTGGTCTAGAGGACCCCTTAGGATTTGGCGCCAAATGGGCCGTAAAGAGGTCGGGGCCAGGCCACGTGAGGTGGCTTCGCAGTCCTCTCAGAAAGATATAGTAGAAAAAGGAGGAACAACTTTGGGAATAATCAGGTCCGAAATATATCGAGTCACGCGACCTTGGGACTGGTCCATAATTTCCACGCGAACCTAGTACAAAGCACAGGGTTACAGCACTGTCAATCAGGCTAACAACCGAGTTGTCTTTTCGACGAGTAGTCAATGGTAGTCGGAAGGCTTCGCGCGGCCCCCACTTTCCCCGTCGAAAAATCGAGGGTGTCGTGGCCGCCGTCACCTCTAGGGAAGGGTCCCCTAGGGTCCCAGCACTGACCTTGTCGTGAAGGGAGTTTTCTCCCCCTTCGGGGGAAACGCTTGCCTTCCAGTGCCACGCCGTTCCCCAAAGAGGTGTCCACCTCTTGACACCTTAAATGCCACGCCGTTCCCCAAGGACCGACTCAGACTGGGACCAAAGGGTGCTAACTTTTGGTATTAAATTCTTCGCCATCTTTGGACCTAACGTTTGAGAATTCTCATTATAACAATTAATACAGTATATCCGAGTTTTATGAACTTCGTCCGCTGTCAGTGGCCCACTTGACGGCCGAGTTTGCACTTAATTTGTTAAAAGAGTCCGTTCTGGAAGATAGAAGCAGCTTTTATTAGTTTGAGTTCTAGAATTGAAGAATTGACAGTTGTTAAGATAGTCAATGAAGCAAACAGTCAAGCATCGAGTCCGTCAGTTAGTTCCAGTTTTTAATCAGCGAAAATTTTAGTCGAAGTATTCTCCAGCGACATAGAGACTGTGTGACTCCACAAAATATTCCATAAAAAAATATATAGTTCATATGAGACACTAGCTGTGCTTCAAACATTTAATTTCAGCCTCCATTTTTCCCCAAATTGTTTCTCTCCATTTCTCGTGAATTATCGAAGTTCTCGTACGCATTCGAGTGGACGTTTTTTAATCAGCACACTGCATAATGTAATTCCGATGTGTCTTTCATATCGCGAACAAAAAATCCGATTATTCGCGATTTCATCGGCGCGACCGTGTAAATGGTGGGAAAAAAGGAGCAGCTCGATGGGTCGTGGATTATTTTCCGGAGAATTTCGATACCTTCCGACCCTCGGTTTGATTACGTTCGCAACGGGAATGTTTATGAAAACCTGTTGTTCGTGATCGAGTTATACACGGTATTGTGTTTTTTCGGTCGTTGCTCTGATGAATATTCTATAAGAGAATAAACAGATAGGCGTGGATGTATTTCCGCATCTGGTGTCAATATTTATCCTGTCTCCGAACGAGTACCTGCGATCAATATTTATACACCGTGAAAAGAAAATAATATTTGTACTCGAAATCGGAATGGAAGGTAAAATCGTCCTTGTAATAAATTGATACTAATCAATAGCAATAACGAATATATTATAAAACAGCTGTACTATAAATTTCCAAAATAAATATGCCATATACTACCCACGTAACTTATTCGTGGACAATGGCGTGATCGCGTTATTGGCATTTCGCTATCGAGCAATGAATATGCTTGTAAATCCATAGAACAGAAGACGCGAATGAGAAATTGATAATATTTTCTAACGCGATCCACCGGTGCGTCCGACGAGATGTTTATGCGAGTTGGTTCTGGCACACCAACCCCTCATTCCTCGGAATATATATATATAGGGTGGGCTGCTAATACGCTGGTACTCGATATCGACTTTGCAAAATATGTTAGGATAAGTTGTCACGGCTGGAACGAATGATCGCAGGGTTCCATTAACTTGATTATCCGAATTGTGCACTTGGCCGCGGAAATAGAAAAGTTAACTCCTGTTCCGCCTCGTTTCACTGCACAGACTCGATCCAAGAACGAATCTAGGACCGTTCAGCTCGAGGAAGGCGTTTAACACCGATGAAGCGCTTAACTGATTGAACTTTCATAATTTGTAGCGTTTGATTCGTAGACGAATGGACGAAAGAATTCACGGAGAAATAGGAATTTCAAGGTAAATTATTTTGGATAAATTGTCACTGAATTGATCACTGAAAGTCTGGCCGATGGTGCTACTTTGCATCACTGAAAATATCTGACCGATGGTACTAATTTGCATCACTGGAAATGCCTGACCGATGGTACTACTTTGCATCACAGAAAATGTCTGACCGATGGTACTATTTTACATCTCTGAAAATGTCTGACCGGTGGTACTACTTTGCATCACTGAAAGTGTCTGGCCGATGGTGCTACTTTGCATCACTGAAAATGTCTGACCAGTGGTACTACTTTGTATTACTGAAAATGTCTGACCGATGCTACTACTTTGTATTACTCAAATGTCTGACCGATGGTACTACTTTGCATCACTGAAATGGCTGACCAATGGTACTACTTTTCATTACTGGAAATGCCTGACCGATGGTACTAATTTGCATCACTGGAAATGCCTGACCGATGGTACTAATTTGCATCACTGAAAATGTCTGACCGATGGTACTACTTTGCATCACAGAAAATGTCTGACCGATGGTACTATTTTACATCTCTGAAAATGTCTGACCGGTGGTACTACTTTGCATCACTGAAAATGTCTGACCGATGGTATTACTTTGCATTACTGAAAATGTCGAACCGATGGTACTACTTTGCATCACTGAAAATGTCTGACCGGTGGTACTACTTCGCATCACTGAAAATGTGTGACGGGTGGCACTACTTTGCACCACGTAAAGTGTCTGACCGATGGTACTATAATATAAATAAGGAAATTATTAGTGTAACGACCATCATTCTCACCCTCGCCAATAGATGTGTTATGGCAAAATTCAATAGTGAAGCAAACTCTACATTCCAGCGGTGTGGGGGCGATCCCTTTCCACAATGTTCCGTCTTTTGTCACACTGTCTTTTGTCACACTGTCTTTTGTCACCAGTCTTCTGAAGATGACTTTTGATCTGCGATGTCCTGAACAGGCCAGTTCTAACCATTCGCCCGTTAAATAAAGATCTACACAGTTTCTCCACAGTTTCTCACTGACTACTATTCCTTGCGTAATAACCCCTTTAACAAGATTTATTCCTAAGTCAAGAAGGTTCGAGGACTTTCTCGTAAGTTCTCGGAAAACCTCCACTTCCTAAATATATAACTTCCCGTCCTTCCAATCCCAGTCCAAGGCAGGTCCTGCTAGAAGAAAGCTTTACTGATGAGTCCACTAGCAAGTCCGCGACTAAACGCATCCCTTCCTTTTTCTTTCGTCCCTTCCAGTACCACCTCTATCGAGGACACCTGCGACAACCAGACAACCAGACACTAACCATCGTGGGGGTGGACCAACCCCACATTTTCTTTCTCAATCACGTTTTTTCTCATAGCCTCGCTCTCGGTGGGATCGCGTACCCTAAACACTCAGGCACCTTTCGCTCTTCACTTGTATTCCAATATAGTCATAAATATCCCGTTCGTTCGATCATTACACATGATCACTCGTCCTTCCACGTGCTCTTCAGACGTCACTCTAAATATACAGCCTGAACCTAGGTAGGCCCAAGTGTTCCTTTGCATTCACTCAAACCCTAGCATTCCTATGTCACGGTGTGCGGGTAGGGTACAAACAGACGTAACTCACGAGCTCAATTTTCAGAATAGTACTAACTTTATTTTGCTTTAGGTTCGGATATTTATAATGGTTTTGGCTGAAGGAGAGGTTATTGGTATTATGTGTCATGAGTCCAAGGGATGGTTATGGTTTCAGTGATTTATTGGGTCTTTGTCAAAGGTCTGGGACTACTGGTTGGCTATCTTTTGGTGCGTCACGATGTGTCACAGGGGCAATGTCTGAGGCCCCTGTGTGTTTGTTAACTGCGTCACACCTACATATATAGTTCCGTGGGACGATCAAATGATAACAATTTCCACGAACGATTTGAGATCTTATCTATCCAAATCGAAAGCCTAAATTTGATTGTTAGCTCTCGAGAAATTTGGGCAATCGAACGTAGATGATATCTGAAAACCAGTCGAGATTCTACCGTCGGTTCTACCTGAACCCTAGATTGCTGTTTATTGCTCATCACCAGCTGGATACGCCCAAGTGTTCCTCTGCATTCGTTTTCAAACCTACAATTTCGACATAAATACGAAATTTAATTCGCACTCGTGTTTCGAATTAATTTTCAGGATTTCGATATCGAAACAATTTTCGACGAACACGAAATACCTTTGAGATATATCAATCTATTTCGCTCGGTTTACTTAAATTCGCTTTTAAATGGAAAGAGACTTCAGTGGAGTTCGATAGCTAGGAGGGTAAATATGTTTCGCTGGTTCTTTTTTGAATGTCATACGAGAAAAAATGGGATCGTTGGAAAGAGGAAAAGCTGGATGTACTCGAAATTTATCTTGTCTTTTATTGCGAGGGAAATTCCGAGCTGCTTTTTCGAATGCGCAAGACAAGACAACGTTTTAACCCCGGTAGGGGGTGAGAGAGGGTTGAGGTTGCGACGGGTCATCGAGTTGTGAAAAGTTGGCATCGTTTCCAGATTTCAGTTGTTGCCACGAAGAACAAGGATTGCGCAGGTTTGCATGGTCCGTCTGTCTTCAACTATGTCTTCCGGTTGCCGTTGCCACGAAGGTGATCGAATTTCGTTTTGAAACTGAAGCAATTTTTACGTTTTCGTGGCTCGGACCCGGGTGACTTAAATATATAAAATATATTTATTTTACACGTTTGGAGGTGAAAAATGTATCGTAGGTGATATCGGGAAGTTATTTTTAATTAAAGGTATTGAATTTTTGAGCAAGAAATTTGGAAATGTTATATTTAAATTTTTATCCAGTGCATTTGCTCTGTAGAATATTAAAAAGAATTTCAATGGATAAATTGAGGAAGCGAAATTCGGAATTTTAATGAAATTCTATTATGCAGGAAATTATTTCTGAAAAATGGAATTTCGATATTTTTTCGAAGCATAATTAATAACTAACCACTGCTTTTGTTTTAGAATACTGAACAAATGATAGTTCATATTAATTCATCCTTACAATGACCAATTTGTTTGTTAATACTTCATTTGCGATTTGCTAGTTAATTAATAAATTACATGTAAATACGTCGTAACTGTATGGAAATCGAAATATTTCAATATACAAATTCGAAATTTATGCAAAACTAACGTGTTCTGAGAAAAACGTTGTCATGGCACCTAGCGTTTCTGTCAGTGATTTTAATTAACGCAATTGCCAAAGGAGGAATTAAAAAATTCAAGGACGCGTGAAGCACTTTATGTTGTCTTTTTCAAATCAAACAGAAATTGAAGAATGCATTTTCAATGCAAATTTTCTCGTGCTTTAATTTTATGCAGCTCTATGCGCGCATTGAAATAAATTTCGTTTATCGCGTGAACTGCAGCATACTTTCGATTGCATTGTTTTAATTTCTTACTTCCCCAATAAAATGTGAAATCCTAATTATTATTCAAAATTTAATTTTCAATTCTATCGTTCGCTGCTTAATTAAGGTATAATATAATAGCAGTGCAAAGGAGCTTTATGCTTAGTCAGCAGCTGCCGTTAATTGTCCAAAATGATTATTCTGTTTATCAATTAATTTTTTGTAATTCCATATTATTTTATAATGCAATCGTAATTTAATACACTGTACGTTATTACTGTTAATGATATTACCTGCAGGTGCTACTGCAATATTATGCATATAAACGTGGATGCGGGAATTTCTTTTGAGCTGGATCGAAATATGCAAATGTACATACATTTTTCAACATTCTTTTACCACATTTAACATTTCTTCATAATGCATATTTTAATACATGAATTTTTTTTACGAAGTTTGTATTAATATTCAGACATGATAAGGAAATGTCGGATAATTAAAATACCCGTGGTTAAATAAAATATGCAACGTAATATTTTTCAAAAATCGGACGGTTTAAAAAAATTATATTTTTTTAGCCTATTCTTTAGAGCACTCTTCGTTGAGTTTTTTGATATGTAAAACGTTTAAAAAAGTGAAACGATAGACCTGCTACGTATTTCCAAATTCTACAGCACCGATTAGCAAGATCGGCGCAATCGAACTGCTAAAAAACACAGGTCCAGTGATGCGATTTTTTTTAATTTTTTGCACACGGGTTACCGGAAGGACATGGAACGTAAAAAAGCAAAAAACTCCGCTGTTCAAAATTTTGCGAAAATCGGACGCTCCGATGTATCCATCGTGTAGTCCAAAGAATCGGCAAAAATTGGGCGGTTTAAAAAAATTAAATTTTTGTAGCCTATTCTTTAGAGCTCCCTTCAACGAGTTTTTTTGATATGTAAAACGTTTAAAAAAGTTAAAGGATAGACGTGCTACGTATTTCCAAAGTCTGTAATACCGATTCGCAAAATCGGCGCAATCGAACTGCTAAAAAACACAGATCCAGTGATGCGATTTTTTAAATTTTTTGCACACGGGTTGCCGGGAGGATATGGAATGTAAAAAAGCCAAAAAATCCGCAGTTCAAAGTTTTGCGAAAATCGGACGCTTCGATGTATCCATCGTAGAGTCAGAGGAATCGGAAAAAAATAGGACGGTTCAAAAAAATTAAATTTTTTAGCCTATTCTTTAGAGTACTCTTCGACGAGTTTTCTGATATATAAAACGTTTAAAAAAGTCAAAAGATAGACCTGTTACGAATTTCCAAAGTCTGTAAGAGCGATTCGCAAAATCGGCGCAATCGAACTGCTAGAAAACGCAGTTCCGGTGATCCGATTTTTTAGATTTTTTGCACACGAGTTACCGGAAGGATACAAAACGTAAAAAAGCAAAAAAATCCGTATTTCAAAATTTTGCCAAAATCGGACGCTCAAACGTATCCATTTTGCAGTCGGAGAAATCGGCAAAAATCGGACGGTTTAAAAAAACCAGATTTTTTTAGCCTATTCTTTAGAACTCTCTTCGACGAATTTTCTGATATGCAAAACGTTTAAAAAGGTCAAAAGATAGACCTTCTACCTATTTCCAAAGTTTATAAGAGCGATTCGCAAAATCGGCGCAATCGGACTGCTAAAAAACATAGTTCCAGTGATCCCACTTTTTAGATTTTTTGCACACCAGTTGCCTGGAGGGTGCAGGACGTAGAAATGCAAAAAAATCCGCAGTTCAAAATTTTGCCAAAATCGGACGCTCCGTTGTATCCATCCTGCAATCGGAACAAATCGTGAGAATGACTTACGAAGCATGAAGTTGTCGAATACAACGAACTGTATTACCTAGACTAGCCGATACTTTGGAACAATCGGTATTTTCTCGAGAACAATTTTGTTCTCTTAGTAAATGATAGAGTTAAGACGAAGCATTCTCTCATGATGAAAATACCATCCCTAGTATCATGCAGTAGAATCCAGTAGAACATCTACCACAATTTTCTCTGCGTCATCTAAATCACCACGGCGAGCACGGGAAAGAAACTACCCCCAACGAACATGCAAACAATCACTCTTTTAATCACACTATTACCACAACTCGTAAACGAAGAAATATTTAACGAAGTTTATCTTCGTTAAACCACCCCTTCGGGCTCCATTTTCCTTCGGCCAGGATTCGCCGTTCTAACACCCAGACAGGCCTCTAAAATGTACAAACAGCCAGAAAACAATTCTTCCAAGCTTTATTCCGCTATCCGCCGGATTTACCTTCGTCTTTTATGGTTTTCAATCCCTCGATATCCGGTTAAACAGCGCCGCGGCGCTTGTAGACATTTACACCGGCGTTCGGCGTCCCTTCGATCGAAGGGATGTTGCCGTAATCCAGCGGTAAGCTTTCGTTTCGAGTACCCTTTAAAGCTCGGATTAACCGGTGGACAAATTAACTCGGGGGTTAACTTTGGCGTCGTTTGATTGATCGCGCGCAAATCGCGAAGGAAACTTCTCGTTTCGCCTCCACTTCACCCGGCGTCACGACGCCCGATCGAATCTCAACGGGGATGTAAATGGGGTGCCGATTTCTCAACGCATCCCTCGTCTTTCGACTCTTCGTTTATCGTATTTCGATCTTCGATTCACCGTGTTTCTACGATTATTTCTTGTTTCTCTACTTTTTCAACGTCGACTAAATCGTCTTGTCTACTTTTTCTCCACACCACGCGGATTGAACGAGCCGTCGTTCTGTTAATTAACGTCGAGTATTTCTCATGACGAAGTGGCATTAAAGCCCGCCCGAGGTTGAGCGATATTTTGACGCGACGTTTTAATTAAACCCCTTTAATTATAATGCAGTAAGGTGGTTGCTCGTTGAAGCGCTTCATTATGGTGTTTCCACTGATAACTCGTTCGACCATGGATTCGTAGATTTTCGTTGTTGCGTTTCATCGTGACACCTGGGCTAACGAGTGTTTTACGTCGATGTGATTGTTCAGAACCATTTTGTCGAAATTTCGATTTCTCTTTGTCGTTGAGCGTACTGTTGTCCAAGTATGCGTGACAGAATATGAATCGTGCAAAATTGTTATATTCGAATATACGTAGAATTGAAGTACAAATAGGTAGAATAATTTGTGAGAGTCTGTAGGAGGAATTTTCGAAATCGAGTATCAACTGTTATATTAAAATCAATAGTAATAGTAATAAACCTGTTAGATTATGAACCATCGATTTTAAGTATAATTTAATAAAAAGTCCAAATTCGCCATTCTGTGTTATTTTAATACACAATAATTATTTTAATACGTAATAATAATTTAATAATAATTTATAATAATTTGCTTTGCAGAAACATAATAATTCGAAAACTTCCTGTATTAAAGTCGACGATATTTCCAAAACGGTAAATATGAAGTCCAAATTAACAATAAGATGTAGAATTATTTTACCCCGATATTTCACTCTTCGTTGGGAAATTTTAAATCCGAGATATTAATTAACAGCGATCTTTAGAATCTGATTAAATGGCGATTGAGAGTCGCCTCACGAGTGCAAAGGATTAATGGTGAAAATGAAAAATGTTTCAACAACACTTATTCAGCATTTAATCTTCTACATATTCAAATATGAAAGATTCCAAAATTTATTTTTTATGGTAAAAAATTCAGGTTACCTTGACAAACTTAATTTTCTGAACGTAATTAATGTAATCAAGATAATCTAAAAATTATATAGTATATTAGGTTATTGAATTTATATTTTTATCAGCAATAATCACATGAAATCAAAAATACAGGCTAACCTCTAGAAAATCAAATTGTGGCCCTGACTTTTTATCCAAAAAATAAAGGTATTGGAATATTTTATATTTCTATATGTTGCCGATTAATTCAATCAAGATAATCTAAAAATTTTAGTATAGTAGGTTATTAAATTTCTATTTTTATCAGCAATAATTACACAAAATTAAAAATACAGTGTGACTTCTAGGGAGTCAAATTGTGGTCTTGACTTTTTATCCAAAAAATAAAGGTATTGGAATATTTTATATTCCTATATGTTGTCAATTAATGCAATCAAGATAATCTAAAAATTATAGTACAGCAAGTCATTGGATTCGTATTTTTATGAGCAATAATCACACGAAATTAAAATTAAAAATATAGGATGACTTCTAGGGAGTCAAATTGTGGTCTTGACTTTTTATCCAAAAAATAAAGGTATTGGAATATTTTATATTCCTATATGTTGTCAATTAATGCAATCAAGATAATCTAAAAATTATAGTACAGCAAGTCATTGGATTCGTATTTTTATGAGCAATAATCACACGAAATTAAAATTAAAAATATAGGATGACTTCTAGGGAGTCAAATTGTGGTCTTGACTTTTTATCCAAAAAATAAAGGTATTGGAATATTTTATATTCCTATATGTTGTCAATTAATGTAATCAAGATAATCTAAAAATTATAGTATAGTAGGTTATTAAATTTCTATTTTTATCAGTAATAATTACACGAAGTTAAAATTAAAAATATAGGGTGACTTCTAGGAAGTCAAATTGTGGTCTTGACTTTTTATCCAAAAAATAAAGGTATTGGAATATTTTATATTTTTATATGTTGCGGACGAAGTATCCTTTCACTTCCATTTGTATCATTTCTCTGTCAAATTGTCAATAATGCCCAAAGAATCGCGACGACGGTTACGTGCCACGCCCTGTACATAAGGGTTGGTACCCGGATGAATAAACAACGCTGAAATTTAACATCTCTCTTTCTGCGCTTCCGCAACCATCCGCAGGGTGGCGAAGCAGAAATTCGGGGGTGTTTCGCAGCTTGACCCATGGAAACGTGGGCAGGATGCACTTGAAATAAGAGGTCAGCCAGCGGGAGGTTGAAATCGCGGTAGGAAAATACGCTCGCGATAAATGTACCACCCTGTGTATTTACATCTTTCGAGACAGCTTTATGTTCGAACGGGAACAGAAATACAGGCTACCCTTGGAAAGGGGTGGCTGCGCTCCGATCCAAGCAGAACGTTCCGGTTAGTTCGTTCGTTGCCTTTCGACGTGTTGCTGGCTTTTTATCACGACTCCATCGACGGTTTTGATTCTACGAACTTGGTGATCCTTTTCAAGTGAAACTGCAGTTTTCGGTTGAATTTGGAACGGCTCGTACAGTGACTTTTAAAAGGGGTTGTTGGTTCTGGTAACCGATATTGATAATATCGGAGATATTAATTAATTAATTAATTTTTAATCCTCCGACTTTTAATTGTGAATATCGATCGGCAACTCCAGCTTACTCTATTCAACTTCGACTTGCAAGTTTTTAAGTGTCAGATTTTAAATAATACAACGTGTAAATAATAATATTAAAGTCATTCAAAAGAATCTTTATTCATCTCAGAAGTAATATAATTTTGATTTCAATATTTATATTATTTATAATTGAGTAATGTAAGGAATTTTTTAAAAGATTTATTGGGATGAATCATTCATTGGGCCGCACATCAGTGATGCCTGAGAGGCATACTTGGAGCGTTGAGGGTTAATTTTTAATTAGTAGTTTGTAATTTTAAAGGGTAGTATAATATTTTTTAACTTTTAGATTGTAAAAATATGCTTTTCATTTATAAATGCCTTAGGAAGAGATTAGATTTTCAATATTTTCGTGATTTTTGCGCTTAAATAATTTTTAAATAATTTTTAAAGCATTTTTAGTTAAATTCCTACATTTTCTCACTGTTGATTTTGCTTACAAGGTATTAACCAGTATAACGCCGATCTCGTATTATAATTATGAGGGAAATACCATATTCAGGTAATAGGACGTTTGAATAGTAGAACGTTTGGATAGTAGAAGGTTCTGATAACAGGTGTGCGAATAATAGAGGTTCTATTAGAATTCGGAATTGTAGATAAGATTAAATTTAGGTAAACTGGTCGATATTCACACGCTGCTATTTAATCTTCGTGTTCATAGTGTTTGACTATTCTTATAGAAATGGAAAGTAAACCGATATTTAGAAAAGCGAGTAAAAAGTATTTTATAATCAATATTTTCACAACTTCTAATTTTTCTGTTAAATTATTTAGAATTTTATTTGGTATTTTATTCTATATGTATATTTTCGTCACGAAATATTTTCATTTTTCCTACAAAGCATGGATTGACGCGTTTAATTAAAAATATTCGTTCATCAAATGAATTTTGACACTGGACAGCGTTTTCACGCTTTAAGTGTTTCACACGGTATAGCGGACTCGAAACATGGCTTTTATTAGGTAGTATCGATTGATTACGCTTTGTAACGTAAACACGAACGATTTACTCGGTGTATCGTTTTCAGTGTGGTCGCATTAATTGATCGGGTGAACAAATTTACCCGTTAGCCATTTCGTGAACCTGTTACAAAGTTGATAAGAGTATTTTATAAATCAAACAGCCCAGGCACGTGAAATGCAAATTGGCGCCATATTTTCACCCGGATTTCTTGCTTTCGCCAAACATAGGCTTGTTTTTATATCGCAAATATGCAACACTTTTGATATTGATTTACCACTCGTATAATGCAGTCGAAAATTCGCAGTAGAAAATTATCATCGATTTTCGGACCAATTCTAATTTCCATTAGACTTGATAATTGGTGTGCTTATTTCACGAAATAATTAGCTATCATTATAATTACAATAAGTACAATGAGAGTCGAGAAATGGCACGTTTGATCACGTGTCTGACATATTATTCTTCTACTCCCCTATTCTGTCGCACAGGAATTGAGCCTGTTTAAATAAAAATTAAATTTGATCGAAGATTTCTATAAATCAAATACGACAATATCTCGATCAATTTTTCAAAAATCCCTGTAAAGAATTCTCTTCGAATATCTTCGAAAATGAAGCTTCTCATATGGACAAGCAGTCGAAAATTCGCAGTAGAAAATTAACATCGATTTTCAGATCAATTCTAATTTCCATTAGACTTGATAATTGGTATGCTTATTTTGCGAGATAATTAGCTGCCATTATAATTGCAATAAGTACAATAGGAATCGAGAAATGGCACGTTTGATCACGTGTCTACCATATTATTCCTCTACTCCCCTATTCTGTCGCACAGGAATTGAGCCTGTTTAAATAGAAATTAAATTTGATCGAAGATTTCTGTAAATTAAATACGACAATATCTCGATCAATTCTTCAAAAATTTGTATGAAGAATTCTGGTCCAGGAAAAATTATTTAATTAATCTCACTACTGTTCACAAATAACAATGGAAGTTTCGCGATAAATAAATTCAAACTTCGCCAATGGTGGGGCCAATAGTAACCCTGGATATTGTAAAACCAGCAGAGTCTCGGGCACCAGAATCGCCACAAAACTCTGCTCGGTGTTGGCTCAAAAACTTGGCTCGAGGCTATCCTCTTCGCAGTCTCCGAATTGTATAAAACTGCGCTTTATCAAGCCCCCTCCCCTCTCCACCCACTCAGACTTGTCTTACCTCAAAAAGCATCGTTTCATGGGAGTTCCATAGAAATTCCATCGAAATTCCGTGGACATTCGTCACTTCTGAGCGAATGCCTAGCGGTTGCCTCAACTTGGCCGAGATATCGCGTTAATTTTCACCCCCTGTCGGAAGACACTGAAGCCTCGAAGGTGGAATTATCGCGGCGACACGCGGGACCTTTGGTCGCAGCCTTAACGTCGGGTACGTGACAGGAATGGCTGAATGCTGCACAGATAGCGCGATCGACGAACTCACGTACGGGATATTGCTTGCTTTGCGGCGAGTCAAGGATCACGTTGTATTGATTTACTGTACAGGGTGACGTTCTATCGACTTAGGGTTGCGGGTTGAGGTCCATTGATTTGCACTCTGAGGATGTCTAGCTTCGAATTATAGTCGAGGGGTGAGGTGCCATGACTTGCAATCGAGGAGTGAGTCGTTTTGACATATGGTCGGAAGTTGTATCACATTGACTTGCAACCTAGGGGTGCGTTGTTCCGATATACAGTCGAGGGTAGCGTTGCATTGATTTGTGATCGAGGGGTGCGTTGTTTCGTCGTGCAGTCGAAGGTTGCATTGCATTCATTTGTAATTGAAGGGTGAGTTTCTTCAATATGCAGTCAGGGGTTGCGTTTTATTGACTTGTAATCGGAGGGTGAGTTTCTTCGATGTTGCAGTAGGGGGTTGCGGTGCATTGATTTGTGATCGAGAGTTGGACCGGTTCATTGAACAGCCGGAGGTTGCATTGTATTGATTTGTGATCGTGAGGTAAATCCTTTCGAGGTATGGTCGGGAGTTGCATTGCCCTCATTTGCAATCTAGGGGTGCATCGTTTCGACGTACAGCTGAAGATTGCGTTGCATTGACTTCTAATCGAAGAGTGAGTTTCTTCGATGTGCAGTCGAGGATTATGTTGCATTGATTTGTGATCGAGGGGTACGTCGTTATGACGTACAGTCGAGAGGTAGCTTTGTATTAACTTGTGATCTAGGAGTGCATCGTTTCGTCGTGCAGTTGAAGGTTGCGCTGCATTGATTTATAATTGAAGGGTGAGTTTTTTCAATGTGTAGTCAAGGGTTGTATTGCATTGACTTGTGATCGAAGGGTGCGTCGTTCGACCCATAGACAAAGATTGCATTGTATTGATTTGTGATCGAGGGGTACGCCATTTCGTCGTGCAGTCGGAGGTTGCATTGCATTGACTTGTGATCGTGGTGCGAGTCCTCTCGACGTATGATCGGGAGTTGCATTGCACTCGTTTGCAATATAGGGGTGCATCGTTCTCGACGCACAATCGAAGGTCGTGTTGCATCGGCTTGCAGTAAAATATTCCACCGCAACGTCTTACAATCGAGAGTTGCTTTGCATCAACTTCCATCATATCGACTTGCATTGCACTATCTTATATTGCATCGACTTTCAGTCAAGGGTTGCATCGCATGGACTCGCAGCCAATCGTTGCATGGAACCATCAAGAATCATACGCCGTAAGATACATTCACCGCATTCGTCTAATCCAACAATTTTTCGGAGTTCAAACGAATCGACCCACGTGTCGACGATCAATCTTATCGATTTCATGCGAACGTATTCTGATCAGGGAATTGAACGACTGGGGTTGTGCTTCCAGCGATTTCCGATAATGGTCAAATATTTACAGTCAGAGACGTAGGTTTTGCGATTTAATCGTGAGTGGCGTGGAAAAAGAAAAACTAGGGGTTGAGAAAGCGTGGCAATTTCCTGGGGTGTGGCCGCGTGATGGGACGTTGATAAACCTCTGAATGGAGTATTATTGCGGCGGAAGTCATGCTGAAATGAAAACGTGCCTTAGCTTCTGTAAAAAGAGGTGCTTATCGTGGGATTAAATACACCGGCTGGGTACATGGGGATTAAACATATTTATTATCGTCTCTCTGCTTTCACTGAATTTTCTTTTACAAATGCAACTGGAGGTGTAATTCAGGATTTCGGTAACCCGTAGAGGATTTCAGCCTGTAGCATCAAATATTTTTAAATAAGTATACTATTTATTTCGTAGAATTGTTCATAGACATCAAACAAAACATCTCGCTATAATATTGAAGACTGTACTTCAAAACACCACTGAAATAAAAATATTAATTATCGTTATAATTAAATTATCAACCCTCAGCTTAAATTACTAACTCTAATATCGCTCTTCTGCGCTCTACTATAACACTAATTATAACATAAAATTGAAACTTAAAATTAATCACGATATTAACGCAAGAGTCTTTGAATAATTAGGCTCTGCAACACATAGCATGCTTCATCATTGATCGAAATGAAGCATAAAATGAAGGATATAATCGGAAATTCAGTATTAAAATCTTGTCACTCGAGCGCCTTCGACTTCACCCCTTTGAGTGTGCCAGTGTAACTTCTCGGTTCTGTTTTATCGAGGAAAAGCAAGGAAAAATTGAACATCAATAGGAGGGAAACAAGGTAGGCTGTTTCGCGAACGAGACCAAACAGAATCATTAATTTTCATGCATCGAGCGACATAAAGGCATGAAACTAAAAGCATTACGAGGTGCTTCGGCGAAAGAAAAATTTACGAGGGCACATTCCATACCGCAGAAATTTATTCCAGCTACATACCGTATCGACGGTATAAAGTAATGACCACTTCAAAGGGAACTTAACCCTTTGTCGATCCTTTTCGCTGGCCACTGCGATCCACCGATATATCCTGCGTGATCCGTTCGCTTTTCGACTGATCTTCAATATATCTGATGGCTGTGTTACGCCTTTTATGACATTCATGCTCCAACATTTTTTAAACATTTTTCCCCATTTATCCAGCTCCTATTACTATATTTTTCATATCAATCTCTGGTTAATAAACATTGATTTTCGAAACGGAAGATGGACTCAACGGTTTATTAATTCGTAATATAAATATTATAGTACAACGTACCTTCGGATTTGCGAATTTCATTGTATATTCAATTGATTTTTATATTTAATTTACCTTTGTATTTCAGCACGTGATTTTTGTAATAGAAATTTTATTTCTCTCCTTCCTTTTCTTCACACGTCGATTTTTTACTGCAATGTCGAATATTATTAAAAGAAAAATTGTTATGGTTCGCATAATTTATTATAAAAGATAGTGGAATTATTTAATTAAGGTTTGATGTTATTTTATTTCGATAATTTTATATAACATTTATCAAGTGTAATTAGATTCAATAAATGGTAGCAATGAAGTACATTGTGATTTAAAATATAGTATTTCAGAGATTTCGTAATAAATTACTAATTGTACGTGATTAAACAATTGTCGTACGCTATTGTATGTTAAAAAATCCTCCGAAATTTAATTTACGAATATTCTTTTCCCTCAGCGATAGCTTGTTATATTCTGAATTGTAGCTCTTAATACCTTACATTGACAGAAAAATGAACGTGTACGTAGAAAAATTTGTGTACACGCTGCAAAAGCCAGTAATTAGACGCATTCGTTGTTACTTATCGTAACTGACTTCATGTAATAATTTCCATTCATCCCCAGGATTTAATGTTACTTTGAAAAAGTAACCAGTGTACCTTTGCAACGTATGCAATATCATGTTCCGCGTAAACAAACCCATTCATTGCACCATTAATGCAGTTTTCCTCCCTAATGAAGTAAAATAAAAACGAATCTAACATATGGAAATGAATTCAGAGAATTCCATCATGCGAATTAGTGACGTATTCACCTGTTTATTCGTTGAAAATTTCTGGGCTTAAATATTCGAAGTGTGTAGCACTTGCTTTCATGAGCACGAGGTTTAATGACGAGGGATTTTGCGTTACTCTTAATTATTGAAATCGTAATGATTGGTTTTAAAATTTCTTTTTCGTAATCACTATGAAAATGCAATTTTTTGCAAAATTAATATCGATCTCGATACAGCTTTAATTATTATTCTAGGCATTTAAATTTAACATATGGAAATGAATTCAGAGAATTCCATCATGCGAATTAGTGACGTATACACCTGTTTATTCGTTGAAAATTTCTGGGCTCAAATATTCGAAATGTGTAGCACTTGCTTTCATTAGCACGAGGTTTAACGACGAGGGATTTTGCATTACTCTTAATTATTGAAATCGTAATTATTGGTTTCAGAATTGCTTTTTCGCAATCACCTGGAAAATGCAATTTTTTGGCAAAATTATTGTAGGATACCAAAAGAAATCGCGAATCGGCTATTGCCAATAAAAACAAATTGTAAACCGATCGATATCTTTTAGGAGCAAATCGAAAAATTATTCTATATACCAAAATTAAGTTGCGCGGCTCCCCTACGGGGAGGTGAAGCGTAGGTCAAGGAAATTATAAAAGCATGGTCCTTGACAACCACAACAAAGTCCTTAGAAATCAGTTGTGACCAGCACAAGCGTGAGTCGCTTGTTGTTGGAAAGAGAGTTTTAAAAGAGTGCGTGTTTGTGTGTTTTCGTTATCTTTCTTTCCCTAAGTTAAATCAGTTGACGAGTTTTGAGTTTGTGTTATCGTGTTCTTGTTCTTTCGTGAATTTTCGATGTCTCAAGACCAGTTCTGCCATCCTACATTATATTCTAGGTATTTTTATTATTTATGGTCTACGAAATGAATAAAAATAATTAGCTTCAAATTTTTTATTTTAACAATCATTGAAGACAGCAAAATTAATTTTCGCGGGTTTAAATTAATTTTTATTAACGTGTTTATATATTTATATATACTCCATTATTTGTTCCGAGCCACTTTAATTATTAATATTACCTATATGTGTTTAGGTACACATTTCGGGTCGGTAGTTCCAGCGTTAAAAAGCTGCGTGATTCAAAGTGTAGCCTGTTCGTCTTCCTTTATCGTCCTTCCTTCTATTAATCGGGGCGAAGGAGCGGTGAGGTGCAGAGTAATACTCTGAGACGAGTGGACGCTTTGAAACGAATTCCTTTGTGCGGTTGTTTAAAGTTCTCGAAAATATGAAAATTGCAAGCTGTCCTTGCGGGTGCTCTCCTAAGACTGTCGCGAAAAGGAAAACGAATACGCGATATTAAAGAAGTAGCTACTTGAAGCAGGAGTCGTGCGTGGGACAAAGAGAATTGCACGTGTTGCCAAAAATATTTCGCAACTAGGGAGATTCGTAATACAATTTCTGCCTGGAGAAAAGACTCTCGCGTTTCATATAATTAAGATTAAATTCACGAAGATAATTACGTTTCAAGATACTCACCAAATTCTGAGAAACCCATTACTAAAAGCATTAAATATTGAATAATGATATGCAAATAGAATTTTTAAATTTCTAGCAACACCGTGTTAATCAAATAATAAAATATAAACGTTAGAAATTATCTACTTTTTCCAAAATAAAATATTCCAATTCTAAACATTATAAATATTATCGGTACATATTAACATTTTACATAAAATTATTATACGGACTAAATTATTAATATCTTCACACTGGCATCAGTAGAGTTCGCAAATAAACGGTCCAATTATGGAGGGTTAAATTATAAATGGTAATCATGCATGATAACGTCGTTAAATTATACTAACTAATTTACTACTCGCAGCAAAACTGCCTAAAAATACATCGAATAAAGAAATCATAGTAAATTTCCTCGTTTTACCTGCATTACTCTCGACAGCGATTTATTGTGGTATAATCCCAATTTCGTGGTGGCACACCGACACTGGTCTACACATGAAACGAAGCGCATGAACCGGACGTTCAATGGAACCATAACCTCGTTACGATCGATGTAACTCCCTCGGCGTAAAAAATTCAGCGTTATAAATAAAGCGGAAAATCGAAAGAGCCAGGGAACAAAGTTGCTCGTCGATCAGCGAAGCGATCCAGGACCGTCGGGGGTAAACCCTCGGGGTCGCGGAAGATGGATCGCGATTGCACGCGTGGTCGTCGAATCGCCATGAAAAGCGTTTCCAGGAGCGGGCCACCCTCTTCTGCGGCCTGGCCCTAGCCGCGAATGTGGCCCGGGGTATCTTCCACGGGGTCGATCTTTTCCACCGGCACACTTGTAAAGAGCGTGTGGAGTTAATGAGACGGAAGAACGAGCCGCGCGATATTGCAAGTTTGAGAAATGGCCTCATAAAGGCGTTACATCGCCGCTGAAACTGGAGGCGAAGCCGGGCGAGGATTGAAACGTTCACGAGCGTAAGCGGGACAAAAAAGCGCTGTCATGAGCTTGCGCGACGTACGATCGAGCTTCGCGTAATTACGCGCGGGTAATCTCTGCTTGTGGGCTTTACAACGTGTATTAAAAGGTAACTGCCAATAGCGGAGAATGGAGGTATTGGCAGAGGTTGATTCTTGGGTGCTTGGGTTCTCTCGCGTTTCATGGTGGAGGGTGAAGAGTAGTGATTTGCAATTCTTTTTCCTTTTTCTTTTTTTCTTTTTTTTTCAGAGAGATTGTTACGTGGTTCACACGGATAGAATTTTGAGTATCCCAATAGTGTTTCGGTGAAATTATTACTATATATTAAGTAATAATAAAGTAATAAAATAAATAATAGCCATATCGGTGAAATTATTTTGAACTATTATTGTAGTAATTATTTGAAGGTGTAGTTTGGGGGACCGAAGGGACCTAAGGGGTTAAAATTAAAGAAGGTTTCCTAGGTCCTAGAATGTTAATTTTTATACAAGATCTCTGCTTTGTCGAGGGTCCTTTCCGAATTCAGCTCGAACACAGTGGTCTCTCCTTGTCGATGCTCGCTCTCGATCGTTCCATGATGATCAAGAGCGATCGCGAGTACCAAGTTGCTGGGATCAAAGTTGACAACCTCCGGGGTTAAATCCCTTGCAGTTCCTCTGCATATTATTCCAGTGAGATACTAAAATAATTTATAAAAATTTCGGAATATGTACAGATTATTTCCCTAAATTGAGAACGAAGAAAATATTTTTAAAACAATTCCAAAATAATAATATATGCCATACTACATCTTCATACATACCAACCACCGTTGTCAAAACATTTTTGTAACACATTCAATCCACTATCCTAGATTCCAGGAAGCACCCTGTACATTCGACTGGCTAAAAATTAAGCTGCCTCTTCGAAATTCAAATCTAAAAATTGAAATTTAAAAATTCAGGGAATCTCCATCCCAGTGCGGTCTTTGTTGAATCTCCCAAGTATAATCCGAAAGTAGAAGAAAATTGCTCAAAAGCTGTTTCTACGACAGCCGGCAAGAATAGAATGCTAATTAAATTTCTCCCAGGCAGACACCGTTCCTTCCAATCCACCCCGTTTCCGAATCTGATCATCCCCATCCATCCTCGAAATACCGCCCTAAATGTGTTTACCCCTTCACGGATACGTCTCGGTCGCGATCGTATAAGGCAACAGAAGCGACGTGCCGGTAATTTATTCTGACGTCGGCGCAATTAGACGTTCGGTGGCAACGAAATTTACTTTTCTCCCGCATAAACGAAATTACCGTTTGGAGGGCGGCGCGGAGAGAACGATAGCCGGCTTCCAGCCACGTTTCACCGCAACTTCGCCAACGTTTCGCGAGGGCTGCGATGGCAAGAGGGTCGAGCCTCGAGGTGGATGTTCCTCGAGGAGCACTCGACTGGTCCCGTGAATTATCGGGTTCGTTGCTTCGACCTCGATCCATCGGATCTCGTCCTACATGGCCGAAAACCCGGCAAATTTCGCACGTCTGCACGCCCTTTCATGTGGTCCGCGAGGGAATTCCGCAGGCAATCAGAAAATTTCCTTGCATCTACTCCTAGCAGCTCATGCTCAATTAGCAGGCAGTTCATCATACTGCAAGTTGTACTCGCGGTTTCGGGGTATTTAGGAACGGCATTTCGCTTGTTTCCAGGATAATATGAGACGGTCCTTGGGTTGGATCGTCTTAACGTGGAATTTCGTGTTTCGGATGATTGAGTGGCTCGAATTAATGGAAATTAATTCGATTTTCCTTTTCTTTCGGCCTGATTTATCTCCATTTTCGACTCCCTGTAAGAGGATCGAACAAATTTTACTTAAATAAAAAATCAATATCTATAGCTTCTGTATCTATGAAAGCTATACCATTCCGTCCTTCCTAAGGACGTAAATCTGACTCCAAGATCTCGAACAAGTGAAATGGATTTTAGGGAGGTGTTACGTAAATTATTATATAATATTAAATAATTATTATATATACGTGGAGGTTGCGAGCTCTAGCAAGGACTAGCAAGGACTCTAGCAAGGGCGGATGAGATATTTATGACTGGGTTGAGTGATTGAGAAAGAAAGCCTGTGTATGAGAAGAGAGAGTTTTGACTTTAAATAAGACAGATTGAGGATCGTGTGTTTGAGAATTAGAATTGTGAGGAACTTAGTGTAATATTTTAATTAAATAAACCTGTCTTATTATTAAAAAGGAGTTGTTTATTAGACGTGCGAATCTCGGTCTGCATAGGATTAATCTAGCATGAAATCCTACAAATAATTTTAATAATATTATTTAATATTATGCAATAATATGGGTCAAGGAATCCTCGAAACATTTCTGCTACCATTACTGTCATCATTGAGTTTACGTATAATTTTGTATTTAAATTATACACACATTATATTAGAAACATTGTATTTATAGATAATAAGGATTGAAGTATAATGAACGTATATATTTGAATAAAAATCGCTAACAGAATTCTTCTTTTCTCTTTTCATGTTTGCTGCTGGACCTCGTCGTTTCATTGGTCGCTCGCGGTGCTTTTGGTGACGATGACGATGGTGACGGTCGCAACGACACCGTAACAATCCGCATGGTAACAACGACACGCTGATTAACTCTGGTGATGGTGACCACGACAACACGGCGTCGCGTCGTACCGATGGTGACCACAATGCCTGGTACACCGTGGTGACGGTGACAACAATGACACGTTAATAAATCATGGCGATGGTGACCGCATTGGCATGCTAACAAACCGCGTTCACGGTGACTGGTCTGATACACTAACATTTTGTTGGACACCTTGTTGGGCCAACGACTTAATTGCTCCTCGTAATGTGCCCTTTAAACGCTTTTAATTACGCCGCACTTGCCACTCGCTACCCAATTTCTCTCTACTCTTCCTTAACTACCGTATTTACTTCCATGAAAAATAATACTTTTCACTGCCACCATATTTTAAAACATCATCCCCATTTTTCTTTCTATTAATTTATCCTCTTCTTTCACGATGTTGCTCTACTTTTATAATCGCCATTTTGTACCACGATTACCGTAATTTCCTCTTCTTCTACCGTTTTTAAATTAATCTTACTTTATTATCCTCGTATCACCACCGCTTTTATGAACAAAATTTCTTCTCTTAAATTCAATTTTTGTATCTTTAACCACAAAACTGGACCGAATTGTTTCTATTGTATTATAAATTTCATTCATCATTGGACTATCGATATCGCGTCTGACATCGTAATCTATCGTGTTTGTGGTGTAATCGTACAATTCCTTGCACGATCAATCCGTTGACAATGCCCACGTTTAATAACAACATTTACATCGTACTCGTTCGATGATCAACCGTTCTTCGTCGAATCTTGGGCACTTGCACCGACTACCCCGAAACGAAATTAATAACCTCGAAACGATTTGTTCTCGTTTTCGAATCGACCCCTATCGGGATGCCAATCGGTCCCAATGGGACGCGGTGATGTGTGCGGTTCCGTGCGCAAACTCGCCGTCGAATTCCGCAAATGTGGCCCGTTGTTCGCCCCGGCTGGCGTGTATTTCGCGTGTAAACGAAACGACACCGCTTTCGCGGGTGTCATCGATACATCGCCGCTCAACCGATTCTCGATTGATCCACTCGTTAATTACCGTCGATACCCCGGAACTGATCACCATTGCGGCGGCACTGTTACGGGTCGCCGATCGATCCACACTCCCCGTGTTTCCTTCCTTCCGGTCGTTTCTGTGAATTTCACCACCCCTTTCGTTCACCTTCTCGCGCACCCTTCTCTGCGCCCTTTCGTGCAACCTTCCCTGCACCCTTTCGTGCACCCTTTCCTGCACCCTTTCGTCCGTGCCTTTACGTTTGTTTACGCGTCACCTTTGTGTCTTGATTTATTTTTACTTTTTTTTCATCTCAATTTTGTCTCCTATTTTTTTTTTTTTTCTTTTTTCGAAATTGGGATATCGCATGAAATATTCTTTTACTGCGGATTTTTATTTGTGGTCCGACCATTCTCTTCATACTTTGATATCGGATATCATTGCCGATCCGTGTACCAATCGAATGCAATACCCCGGTTTCCTTTTCTTTGTTGCACTTTGTCTTCGGATTCTTGTGGGAAATTTTATATTCGTTTCCGGTGCTTTAATTGTGATTTCATCCGTCTTATGGTGCTTCAATACCGTGATATTTAATTTAATTTTCGAATTTTTATTTTTTAATTATTCCGTTGGTGCAATATTATTGTAAATATCTCTTCGCTTGGGTTTATATCATACGATCCCATTATTGATATAAAATATTGTACTTTGCACTTGCACTTGTGTGTATTTTTATACGATTTTCTTTTTGTTTTTCCTTGTTGAATAATTGACGTTGCACGATCATTTTTGTAATTAAAATATGTGTTATGTTTGGCGAATATCTTTTGATGATAATTTTTAATGCGACAGCCTCGTTATTAGGCACCCTGAAGACCTATCAGCGCGCAGCCTGCGACGAGGAGTCGATGACGCTGAAGTGTCCAGTTGGTACCACCATCTCGATCGTTCTAGCTCAGTATGGCCGGTCTGGGGCGAACAGTACCGACAGGTGCATCTCCGAGCAATTCATCGGGGACGTACAGGCGAATCTAACCTGCACCTGGAAACAGTCGTTGCAGGTATGTGTCATCTTTTAATAATTTCACCAACATTTTTAACAATTCCATCGTTGAGTGACTTCGAGGAAGAAACTTTTCCCGATCCTCATTTCTCGCAATTATTATTATAAAATATTATTATTATAATAAAATATCGGAAACAATGGTATATGAATTGACAGAATTTGTACGTGTCAGTTGAGAATTTTATTATACTTGATTTTTTAACTTTTTCACATCGGACAAAGTCGCAGCTCTATGAAATAAAAGACCATGCACGCTTCTACTATCCATACAAAACCGTATAAATATTCAAAACGATGGCAGACTACCCCCGAGCGAATGACCCGGCGAAAAAGGTTATTCCGAATGGAAAAGCAACTGGCTTCGGGCATGGAGGGTGGAAGGGGGAAAAATATATCGTAAAAATCAACTTCGAGTCCCGGCACATTACCCTGCACGCGATTCGAGAATTTGTCGAAAATACTTTGCACATTCGCCGCTGATATGGGCGAAAGTTGGCGAAACGTTAGCCTGAGGAGCATCAGCGTCGAGGAACATTCCACGCGGAGGGTGAGTCTCATCCGGGGTTCCTGGAACTTGGAAATCGCGACTGTTCCCGCGAAACTTTATCCTCCATCTTATATTTATCGTCTTCTCGCGAAATCCTGATTTCTAATCCTGCAGGAAGACGCGCCCGATTGCCCCTGCACCCCGCTCCTCTTTGCCGCGACGAGGGAATCGAGCCGGATGGAATCGTAAACCGTATCCACTTTGCCGGGTTAACCCTTGCACACGGTTCAACCCTCGTAACTTCTGCTTAGGTCTGTAAGCTTCTCGTGCCCTCCTCTATGCCCTCGGAAAAGATTCCCGACCGAAACCCTTTCAACGACGGGATTTTGTTCGAGCTTTAGCGACTCGTGTACTACTTACGCCGCTCTTCGCCGATGGGCCCTGATCTTCCTCTTCCTACCTTCGATCGTAGCTTTGTTCCGCGAATCGAGGTTTCCTGGGCTGCCTCTCGCGATCGGCAGGTTTGGGTTAAGTGTTTTCTTAAGCTCCGGTGGTTTCCGGCGCGATACGATGAATAGATAGGCAGGTATCGTTCAGCTTCGCAGGTAGGTTTCCACCGTAATGGTTAACCTTTCCTTTGATAAATGGATGGTAAATCCATGGAGTATGTCTGTTGCATGTGGGTTTTTGTATTTTCTGTATATGAAGCATTCGATGAAATGTTAGTATATTCTTGTTAGATTTGAATTTGCTCGTTCTTGGTATTGTTATTGTTATTTTTTAATTACGGTGAATTATAGATTTTAACCCCTTGAGGATTGTTTGAGAAGACTAGCCTAATTTTTATTGTTTCGTCATGTTTGTAATTGGGTGTCTCTATTTTTATATTTTACTTATTTCGGTGAAATGTTAGTACGTTTTCTTGTTATTTTTTAATTAGGGTGTATTATAGATTTCAACCCTTTGAGAATCGTCTGAGAACACTACCCTAATTTTTATGGTTTCGTTATATTTGTAATTGGGTGTCTCTATTTTTATATTTTCCTTATATCAGTCAAACGTTAGTACGTTTTCTTGTTATTTTTTAATTAGGGTGTATTATAGATTTTAACCCTTTAAGGATCGTCTGATTTAATTGGATGTCTCTATTTTTATATTTTCCTTATATCAGTGTAACGTTACTACATTTTCTTTTTATTTTTTAATTAGGGTGTATTATAGATTTCAACCCTTTGAGGATGCACCCTTCGAGGGGACTAGCTTAATTTTTATCGTTTCGTTATAATTATCATCGAGTGTCTGTGTATGGGTATACAAATATATACTCTGATATAAATTTCATTTTGTATCGAATTTGTTACACCACATGAAGAATTTTGAAACTATCATTCTATAGTTCCATCTGTAAAGAGTCAGGATGATTAGGTTTGTGAAAAAGAGAAATAAGTATTATTATCGAATTTAGTATCGTATTTATATTAATATTTATTAATTAAGTTTTTCAGAGCAAGCAAATTTCTTGTTTCTTCGTCGACGTTGTTACAGTTTATTACTCGAGTTTTGTTATACTTAAAATGGACTACATAGAAATACGACAGAGGATTGCAGGGTTGAAGTCGATGGCCCTTACGTTCGAAGAAACTTTATTACTAGAAACTTAGTATTGATAACCGAGGAAGGAACTTTGCGAAAGAATTTTTCGACGGAAGAGCATGATTATTTCTTGTTATCTCGTTCTTCTTTTATATCCCTGGTAAGCTGCCTGTTTTATCGTGCATCAGCTTGTATCTTGATCGCCTTGTTTACGGAAGTGCACGGCAACTACTTTTAAAGTTTCAAAGACCATTCTGTGGCACGGATGTTTTCAATTTTTAAGTCGGGTAATACGCTCCACGTTTGCCGCCATTTTTGGCTCCTCGTATATTAAAGAAACGCTAAAACGGACTCTCAAATATCGCCGGTATGAAAATAATAAATTAACCGGTGAAAAATATAATTCCACTATTAATAGAAAATTATTATAACAAAATTCCTGTGTTATAAATTATAAAAATCTTAGCATCGATGTCAATTTTAGCAAATTTATTTTCTATTTACTAAACCTATATTTCTTTAAAACGTTTAAAACATTTTTGGTATCTCTTCGAGGTAATCGAATTAAAATATATTCCAATTCGATGCCTTTTTATTTAATCTAATTTTCATATTGTCGTAGTGTAGCACTTTTTTCACCATATAGATTTACGAAGGTTGCAAAGAAAGCAAGGGTTGAAATTGCAAAGTCCAGGTCAGCTGGGAAAAACCTAGGGCAATGCGTCATGTTTTAGAGATTGTTATACGCATATTTTTATATTACTGTCAGTTTATTGCTACCAATTTATGCTGTTTTCACATTAATTTACACATTATCACTGTCCAATCTCTTCTACATTATAGTTACAAGTTTCCATACTCCTCAATAAAACTGAAATCAATTGACAATCAAAATGGATGTCAGTACATTAGATTATTCAAAGACGATTCTGAAGACAATGAATAGATGTTTCTAACCTAACCTAACCTAACCCAATTTAACCCTTTGACTACTGTGGTACCCTACTACTATGTAAGCTTGAAAGCGCTTAGAAATCTTGCAATTGTGATTCTGTAGATGCCTAAAAGCGGTCAAAAATTTTGCTTGTTGCTAAATTTTAAGTATGTATAGTAACAATTTAATGCCGAATACAAAGAAATAAGCAACGTTGTTTTAATACAGTGGAATATAACGTTTTGATTATTATTTAAATTTGCAATAATTTCTCAAAAATGCACACCTAACGAAAAATTTCATCCTTCTTCGTATACCATATCATTCCAAATGGATTTCTACCATATGGTACGGCTGATGCGTTTTAAAATCCGCCATAGTCAAAGGCTTAATTGACATCCAAAATTAGCACTGTAGATCCGCATAATTCCGCCAGTGTTTCTAAATTCATCGTTAAATTAATCATTTCCTGACACTGGGAAGAAAATTCGTCCGAAATTAACGCCTTGCAGAGTCAATGACAAAAATTTCTGCCTGCACAATATACGTGAACCGCTTTTGCAAGTTATCATTCGTTTCGTCGTGTTTGCGGGAAGAGTCGCGTTTGAGTCCGCATTTCCTACCTCGTTCGCTCTCGAATAAGTTGGCGGGGCACGCTCGGCGAAACAGCGGAGTGTCGTTTTCAGGTCAGTTGCCATTATCTTCTCGAACGTGGATTTTAAATGGCGGCCATCTCCTAGCGCCTCTTTCGTCCGCTCGTTCGACCTGACTTCGCTCTGTTTCGTCCGCGACGAGAACCGACGATTGCCGGTGAATTTCCACGGAAAACGAGCCACGTTCCCCACTTTCGACACCTAACTGACTGCTTTCCCGTCCTCCGCGTTTCGTTTCTTCGAAACGGTACCGGAATCGCGTTCCTAGTGCCTTCGTCCCCGAGTAATTTCGATTAGCCGAAGGAATTAAGCAATTTTACACTCACTTTCTTCGCTTTAGAAGCAACCAAAGAATTTCCCCCCGTTCAATTTTCATTTCAATCAATCTTTCACCGCCAGATTCTTTGTCCCTCTTTGGAAGAGGGAAAATTAATTCTTCCTTTTCCTAAAGTAGATGGAAATAATTTTAACAAACGCTGATTGACACGCAATTTTGTTCTACGTGCAATTTACACTCGAAAACGATCGCATTCATTCAAAAATTGCTTCCTGATATTTCATCAAATCGGCAAGATATTTTAATTAAAAGTGAATTCGAACGAAACTTCGTTCTGCATTAATTTCGTTCGAAAATCGTTTTCTTCCTGACAGTGTAATTAGTACTTGATTTCCATCGCTCCTATTGTGCCCGAAAGTTGTTTCGGCTCGGTGAAACGATCTCGTTGATTTTGTATAGAAATCGTAAAATTTCCGTGGGCAACGTGTTACATGGAGTAATTTGTAGGTTGGTTTGTGTAGAGATTAGCAAGATGAAACGGAATGCTAGGTTTTGCAGTCGCTTGCAAAATCCTGTTTGTTTCCGGCCAATTAACTGCAAGGTGGAACGAATTTCGCGTGAGGATTGCGGCCGCATTCGATTTGCGACTTTGAACGTAGTAATTTATAAAGAGAATATTAGTATCGAGTAATTTTCGAAGGCTTATCGCGATGGAACAATCCTGCCGGGTTTCGTGGAAAATTCGCGCACGCGATTTTCCATTTTCCGAATATTTTTCGTTATATGGGCAGAATGAAATTAAACTTGGAAAAATATAATGAAAGAAAGGAAAGTGAAATAATGGATTTTATATTTTTCTGCGAGACAGAGATAGAGATTTAGAAGGATAGGGTTTAAAAATTTAGGACTATGGGGTTCGGTAATTCGCGTAATTTCCTTCTGGGCTCGACACACGATATAGTTGACAACTTCTCGATAAAGGTACAATAGAATTTCATATTGTGATATCCAATGGTCAAGAAAGTGGTACGGGGATTTGGTATTTCGCGTTTCCATTGAAGCAGCCATTGTGCGTGATCCTTACGTGGTGCTAAAGGAACTAAATAAAATGCTCCCTCTTATTCCATCAGTGATCTCGCTCTTTCCCGTACCTTTATCTGCTTTCCTTCTCGCACACACACTTTGTTCCTCTGTTAAATCTGAGATTCTACTCCTGCAGTTGATTCGAAAATTTTTGACCTGACAAAAATTGTTAGTGGTGGATGAAATATCAGTAACAATAAGAATAATTCTTTACGAAAATACGAATATTAAATATAAATCTAATTAATTTCTCGTAATTACATGTTCACACCTATTTTCACTATACAATTCAATTACAACTGATCTATGTCCAATCTCTCTGGTTTGTTCTTTTTACACAAATCACACAACACCTCAATCATTACACGCATACTCATTTATCACAGTAACCTGAATCCATTAGATATTGGCATCCCATGCATATTTGCCCCACTTATCCCTTTATTATATCAACACATATATATGTATATAATCTATGTTAACAAATACCACAAAAATTTCTATTTTATTTCGTAAATTTAATTAAAGTCGATGGTATACTGATAACCATAAAAATTAATTTATTAAAACTTTCTTTTTCCAATGAAACAAAATTTTTAAAAGAAGAACCTGTTTATCATTTAAGTTGTCAACAATTATTAAAAGTTTTGCAAATTCTATGCATGTATACAAAATCTGTACGAAATTTATGTTAACAAGTACCATAAAAATTTCTATTTTATTTCGTATATTTAATTAAAGTCGATGGTATACTGGTTACCATAAAAATTAATTTATTAAAACTTTCTTTTTCCAATGAAACAAAATTTTTAAAAGACGAACCCGTTTATCATTCAAGTTGTCACTAATTATTAAAAATTTCAGCAAATTCTATGCATGAATACAAAATCTATATTAACAAATACCACAAAAATTTCTATTTTATTCCATAAACTTAATTAAAGTCTATGATATACTGATAACCATAAAAATTCATTTATTAAAACATCCCTTTCCAATGAAACAAAATTTTTAAAAGACGAACCCGTTTATCATTCAAGTTATCAACAATTATTAATAAATTTTAGCAAATTCTGTGCACGTATTTTCGACTAATTCTAGAAATGATATACATCATATATAATTATCCAATTAATAAAACATAAAGTGCATTATAATACACACCTTTAATTTCAGCTAGAACAATCCCAATAATAATTCATCTGTCTAACAAACTTATTCCATATACATTATCTCTCATATAATTACCAAATAATCATTTTCGATAATAACCAAACACACGATCGGATTTACCCAATATATACTAGTTTCACCGATACCATTGTCACATTCGTACAATAACATTAACTACCACTCGTTCGATCCCAACATCCCTTTCTATAACCGCATTATATGCATGCTTCTCTCCAGCAGCGAGCAAATGAATTTAAAAACTACCCTAAACTCACCCCCCCCCCCGGGCATCGAAATGGCGTTTCGCGGGATATTGGGCGCCATATCGCAGAGGCATGAATAATTATACAGCGGAGCGGAACGCGGGAAATCATCCCTTAACCTTTCACGACCGCTCACTTAGTATAATGCGACGACGCGAGTAACCGTGATCAGGCTTCATTTACGTTTTTCAGCGGGAGCTTATCGGAAATGGAATATGAAAACGTTAGCCCTGAAACGCGGAGGTAAGAGACGGCCCTCGAACGCGTGTGGCATCGCGCCAAATACGCTCGTTATTCGGATCGTCGCGATAATATTTATTATCGCAGTGCCAGGCAACTGCGGAAGCATCATTCAGATTTATCGAAACGCAGCCACGATCGCATGAAACTATTCCGCCTTTCCGTTTGGGACTCTCTGTTTAGAATTCGGCTTCGAGCCCGTTTGGAATTCCGCTTGGAACTCCGCTTAGAATTCCGTTTTAGAAACCGCCGCCGTCTCTTCCTCCGCCGGTTTTATTAACTAAACTCGACGATCTCTTCCGGGGGGTAGCGAGACCAGGCCGGATATTAAACGAGAGAGTATCAACGGAAGATTACGAGCAGTAATTTGGCCGCATTTAAAACCCCAACGCGACCCCAGCAACCCTTAAAAATTAAAACTTTCCGCCTCGGCCGGTTATCCTCCAGTCCTAAGCTAACGAGGTTTTTGGGGGGAATTAAGCGGTAACGAAGGGTGGAACGTCCAGTTTTTCCTTCTTTCCGTTATTCTTCGTTTTTGGGGTGTTTTTGTTCGGCGAAAAGAAATTAGTCTTCCGTATTAAGTTCGTCGGAGACGGCCGAAGTTGTGGAATTAGAGGAGCGTTGTTTGCTTTGTTATTTAGTCGTTCTACTGATTTCGTAATCTTCCTCTACTGTAAGTTTGGGTATCATGCTGTGGTATTTTATTTTAGGCTTTGGATGTGAGTTAGAGATTTCTGTATTTGATGAATAAATAAATTCGTAATAATTACGGACATGTATAGTTACAAAAGGAAAAGAAATTATTCTTTCGTATTAAATTCGTCGGAGACGGCCGAAGTTGTGGAATTAGAGGCGCTTTGTTTGCTTTGTTATTTAGTCGTTCTACTGATTTCGTAATCTCCCTTTACTGTAAGTTTTTGGGTATCATGCTATGGTATTTTATTTTAGGCTTTGGATGTGAGTTAGAGATTTCTGTATTTGATGAATAAATAAATTCGTAATAATTACGGACATGTATAGTTACAAAAGGAAAAGAAATTATTCTTTCGTATTAAATTCGTCGGAGACGGCCGAAGTTGTGGAATTAGAGGCGCTTTGTTTGCTTTGTTATTTAGTCGTTCTACTGATTTCGTAATCTCCCTCTACTGTAAGTTTTTGGGTATCATGCTATGGTATTTTATTTTAGGCTTTGGATGTGAGTTAGAGGTTTATGTATTTGATGAATAAATAAATTTGTAATAACTATGGGCATGTATAGTTATAAAAATTTGTGTTATGTATTGTAATTATATTTCACTTCTCTTATAAGTTTTAGGAACAAAGCACATCACTCTTTGCCCAAAATTTCTTTAATACTCATAAACCTACGAAGCATTCTATTCTAAAATAAAAAAAAAGAAATAAAAAAGATTGAAACTATCTCGGGTAAAGAATTTCTGTTAGCGTGTTATGTACTGTAATTATATTTCCCAAATTAATTAAATTTCTTTTATAAAGTTTAAGAACAAAGCACATCACTCTTTGTCTAAAATTTCTTTAATGCTCACAAACCTACCGGGCATTCTAAAATAAAAAGAAAATAAATTATAAAAATCGGTGAAACTATCTCGAGTGAAGAATTACTATTAGCCTGTTACATACTGTAATTATATTTCCTAAATTAATTACACTTTTTTAAAAAATTTTAAGAGCAAAGTGGATTACTCTTTACCCAAAATTTCTTTAATGCTCACAAACCTACCAGACATTCTAAAATAAAAAGGAAATAAAATATAAAAATCGGTGAAGCTATCTCGAGCAAAGAATTACTATTAGCGTGTTATATACTGTAATTATGTTTCCCAAATTAATTACACTTATTTAAAAAATTTTAAGAACAAGAC
>NW_016913080.1:82781-98165 GCF_001483705.2 Eufriesea mexicana | reverse complement strand
CATCCCTCTTTCCCCAAAATTTCATTAATCCTCACAAACCTACGAAGCATTCTAAAATAAAAAGGAAAGGAAATATAGAAATCGGTGCAACTATCTCTGGCAAAGACTTACTATTAGCATGTTATATATTGTAATTATATTTCCCGAAATAATTACACTTATCTCACAAATTTTAAGAACAAAGCACATCACTCTTCATCCAAAATCTCCTAAATACTCACAACCCTGCGAAATACCTCAAGAAATAAATAAAAAGCGACGAGACTATCTCTCATTCCTCCATCGTACCCTTTCACAAGGAAATCGTGCCCCTTAATTCGCATCGTACCCTTTCAATTAGCGAAAATTTTTCGCGAATGACCAACAGCGATACTTCGTTAGCTTTCGGTGAACTTAATGTTCCTTGATTAAATCGGAATAAATCTCGACAACCCTTGTTCCTATCGTTTAATCCTCTCGTCGATCGCTATAACAACCTTTGGCACGCCGTTTGCCCGATTTCCACGAGCCCCCTCGAGAAGTTTCGCGTGTTTTCCGGCCAAGGTAAACGAGATTTGGCAGAGTTTCAAGACTCGAACGACTCGGGGACGGCTCGATGACCGTGTAAGTCCACCTTCTTAACCGCTAATGACCAACGTAAACTTTTTTCCTCGGCGTCAAAGAACACGTCCGCGATCGGGGCACGGGGCAGGGGGGTCGGTCGCAATCGACCATTCGAACGCGTTCACCGATGCAAATTGGCTTCTTAACGCTCTTTGAAAAATCGAGTTAATTGGATGGCCGATTGTCGAGGCCGCGAGATTCGAGGGCGCGAAGATTAAGTCAGTAATGATCGACTTCTTGTTGCCTTTGATTCCATCTCGAGACCACTTCGCGATTCTTTTCAGGGTAGAACCAGCTCGAAGTTACGAGCTCGGCTGAAATCTGTCGATGAGGGAAACTGCAGGAAACGGTATATCAAACGTTTGCAAATTCAATCCTGCAGTTTGTCAAGAGTATCGATCGAGGGTGGCTCGAAGTTTGTTTTCAGAAAGTATGTTTCTTTTTGGATTCTGTACAGTGTTTTATGGAGATTCGGATCATCGGTGTCGCAGTCGTAATACGAGTTGTTATTTTCAGAATGGCGTTGCATAGAAGCCTGATTTTCAAGCATCCCGATTTTTATTTATGGAATATTTTCGGAAGTATTTCAATATCGAATATTCCAAACATCGAATTTATTTCAGGTGCTTCGTGTTTCGACAAACTTTTTTCTTTTTAATATTCTGCAATTGATGAATGTTACAGGATAGCCGGATGTTATAGGATAGCTACAGGATTATTTCAAACGAGGGATTTGTTTTGGATAGTATTGGAACCAGAATGGCAGGAAATGAAAATTGAATATATTAAAAAATCGTTTTTATTGAAACGGCAAATGAAAATTGCAGAAATTATTAATTTTTGCAAATTAATCCTATATTTTACTTTTTCATCAATTTTCAGGAGCAATTATATATACCATATACGTAATCAGTATTAAAAAATTCTCCTATATTATTTATTTATATAATTTACAGGCAGCCCTCGATTTTCGCACATTCTACTTTCGCACAATTCGCATATCCATAAATTTTTAAAAATTCAACTTTTCAAGCCCTTCTTGTAAAAAAGGAAAAATAGGATGGTATTCAACTAATTCTTGACAAGTTTACAAAGAAAATACGCGAAAGCATTTAAACACGCCTCTTTAACTTCATTATGTATACATATTGATAAATAAATACTTCAAAACGTAGATTTTGGTGCATATTTTTTACATGCATCTATTTTAGAACATTCAACATTTGCACATCCTTTCAGGAACCAATTGTGTGAGAAAATCGAGGGCCCACTGTAATAAGAAATTAATCTTTTGTGGATATTGTAGTATCGCGAATTTTCCACCAAGTACACGTAGCTTTAGGGACTTTAGGGACTTTAGGGACTTTATGGATATTTGAATTAGAAAATGTAATAATAGTGTAAGTCCTAGTACTCCATCGACCAATTCGTAATCTCTATATCAGGGAACCAACAGATTACCGATTAAAAAATTCTTGACACCATTAAAACATCCTCCTAGTACTTTTCTCTAGTTCTAATTACTAAATCTATGTCTTTTTAAAACATTTTTGGTATCTCTTCGAGGTCATCGAATTAAAATATATTCCAACTCGATGCCTTTTTATTTAATTCTTAAGATCTATACGAGTTTATTCAAAAAATAAATCTAATTTTTATATTATCGTAGTTTAGCACTTTTTCCACCAAGATTTACGAAGGTTACAGAGAAAGCGAGGGTTGAAAGTGCAAAGTTTAGGTCAGCTGAGAAGCACTCTAGGCCATATTTAAAAGATCGTCTCTTTTTTTATTTTTAATTTACATTCTTTACACATTAATTTACATACTTCTACTTCTGAAATCTCTTCTATTCTATAATTTTTTCCCAAATGCCCCAATCAAAATCAAATCAAATGACAACCAAAATGGATGTCGATAAATTAACATATTCAAAGATGTTTCTACAGATTTCCGATTGAAAAATTCTTGTCACGATTAAAACGTCCTGCCAGTCCTTTTCTCTTACATCGAATAGATCCATAAACCTACCAACACCGATCTAGCACCTTTCACTAAGAATTACCCGCAGAATCCACCTGGCATCCATGGTATTGACCCTTTCTCCTGGGAGGACCTCACGATCGCCACGTTTCCCGTTCTGATCCCGGCATTAAGGGCAAACGTGTGCAGTAAACGTTACACGTTATCAGAAGCTGTCCGTTCGAACCCTATTTCACACGGCTCCGTTCCGTAGGAAAAATAAAACTTTTACAGCCGCCTCGTGGTGGCTGGTTATTCGCATTATTCAGGCCCTGCTGTATACGTACGGGTGAAGGGGTGGAAAAAACTGCGGCACGATTCTCGCCATAAAAACGACGGCATAACCCATAAAGAACGATCGGGTCTCTATGGCAATTGCGGAATCATACTTTCAAAAACCATGCGTTTCTTTCATCCCTTCGCTGTCCTTCTTCCTAACCCTTTATTCTTTCCTCCGCTCACCGATCTCAGCGAGGACGCGGAATTCTCGACGGATTAAAAATTCGAATCGATCGAACAGCATTTCGCCCGGAAAATTTCGACGGGAGATTGAATTCCTTTCTCCGGCCTTTCTCCCACGGTCGACCGTGGGGCGCTGTTTCGTTTCTTTTCATTCGCCTGAAATATAGTTCGCAGACCGCGCGATACAAATGCGATCGTAAACCGCGATGGAGGAAAGAGAGTTCTCCAGGGTCTCTGATGTATGGACGGAATCGAAAATCTTCGGCGAACGTGCTTCCCTTTCTTCCTGTGCTCCACTTCCAGTGGAAGAGTTCGTTGTTGGCTGCTCCCGAGAATACCAGGTGCGGTATTCTAAACGAAGGGATTTAATTTCTGTTCCACGGTATTCCGCCTTTTCCCGATATTACTCGCGCTGCTAATAAATCATATTAATTTACGATCCCGTATTGTTGAAATTTTATGGAAGTCGACAGTATATTCGGGAGAAGGGTATTTAGTATGTTTCGTATAGTGGATCATAATTTGATACCTCGTAACGAGTCGCGATAAACAGGTAGTAATTAACAATATATTAATTTGTATTTATTGTACAAATTTTGATACGCGATACGAGACGTAATTCATGTGAAATATGATACAGAATGTAATAAATAATGCGGATTATGGCGTAAAGAATGATAACGTAGAATGAATAAAATTCACTCGCAATCAGCGTATAAATGTTTATCGTTATTGGAATCGATTGAATAGTCGCAAACATAATATCGTACCAACGGATAACGCTGAATTGCATTAATGAATCAATTTCTCTCTCTCTCGCACGCATTAAAGTCCCACTTGTATAAAAGCCATCAAAGGAAGACGATAATCTCGCTGTGTCGATTCAACTAAAATGATCTCGTTACTGCCATAACGGGGATGATCAGCTCAGGTCCCATAATAGAACAACATAATCTCTGCCGATAATACAAACGCTATTCATCGTTTGGAAATGTCAGATATGCATCTTCGATTTTTCGTGTCGCGATTCAGTGATATCTTTTGTCCTTAATCGTGGATCACTTGGTGGTCTGCATTTTCTTTCCTCTTGTCCTAATTGCTGTCTAATGACGTCCAGGTATAGCCGAAATTTTCTTTCAATACAAATGTCGTTCCCAGGACACGACTTCCTCCGAATCCTTGATTCACGTTTAATTATCCGTGGGAAAGTTTGACTGACAGGCGATTAAAATCGCTTCAAAAGAAATTCGGAAAGGGGTGAAAAATTTTGTCCATTTTCCATTTTCCAGGAAAAGATTTTAAATTCACTGTCGCCGAGTTAATAATTTGTTAATAAAATATGAATATATGATTAAGTTAGTTAATTGTATACGATTGTGTCCAATTTTAATTAGGAAATTTATACGGATACTTATTGCGAATATATTATTTAAATTTATGTAAAAGAATTAAAATATACGTTTTAATTAATTGTTACAGGTGTTTTTGTAATGAGGATTCTACTTTTGTAATAAAGTTCCGTAATTTTATAATTGGGCAGGATTTTGGAATTCAGGATATTAAACTGAATATTTCATAGCGAATATTGCAAAATAAATTACAAAAGAAGTGTCAAACGTTAATTTTTGTTTAATTACTATTGGCGTTGTTACCGATGTTCTTTATTTATCCATAATTGTCTTTTGAAATTCCATTAAAATGCATTCGATGTGCTGGAAAATGAACAATCTCCTGGCACGATTTCATACGCGAATTGCGGCTGAAATTCGAAAATTGATTTTCATAGTTGCAATATTTATCCGTATGTAAAACGATTCGTAAGCTTCGTTACGGAAACCACTGTTGTCAGAGGAACTTTTGATTTTTGTGCCGGGATAAATGCTGCCGGATACAAATCATGGAATCGGGAACGTTTATCAACATTTTGAAATCTATGCACGTGAAACATTTCGCAAATAATTTCAGGAACAAACGGATCGCGAAAACGTGCCTCCTCATCGACAAACGATATTTTTATTTCACTTTGTGCGATTAAATAAATATATTTCCTGCCGCGTGGGTGCCTCGATAATTGCTTCGAAAAATATACGGACCCGAAAATCGCAAATAAACTGATCATCGATCCCTTAAGGTTGAACAAAATTTACGAATAAACTTGTAGCGACCATCACTTTCACTCTCGCCACTAGATGGATACCAACTTCAAGGAGGTTGGAGGACTTTCTCGCAAGTACTCGGGAAACCTCTGCTTCGTATATATATAACTTTCCCACTTTTCAATAGTATCTCGGTTTAAGGCAGGGCCAGCTAGGGTAGCCTTACTGATGGGTCCACTAGTACTAGTAGGCCCAGGACGAAACGCAACCCTTCCTTTTCCTTTCGTCCCTTCTAGCTCCACCCCTACCCGAGGATAATGGCGACCAGCCGATCACAATAACCGTTGGAGGAGACAAATTGATCATCGATGCCTTAAAGTGGAGGAAATTCGCGAATAAATTGATCATCGATCCCTTAAATTGGGAAGGAAATTAGTGAATAAAAATTGATCATCGATCCCTTAAATTGGGAGAAAATTCGCGAATAAATCGATCATTGGTCTCTTAAAGTGCGAGGAAATTCGCGAATGAATTGATCATCGATCCCTTAAATTGGGAGGGAAATTAGTGAATAAATTGATCATCGATCCCTCAAAGTGGAAAAAAATTTGCGAATAAATTAATCATCGATCCCTTAAAGAGGAGGGAGGAAATTCACGAATAAATTGACCATCGGTCCCTTAAAATTGGATAAAATTCGCGAATAAATTGATCATCGATCCCTTAAAGAGGAAGGAAATTCACGAATAAATTGACCATCGGTCCCTTAAAATCCGTCGAAATTCGCAAATAAACTGGTCATCGATTCCTTAAAATCGGACGAAATTCGCATTTCCATCGATTTCCTAGGAAAAGCAGAATTTCCCGTTCATTCGTGGGATGTTTTCTGCAAAATGCGGCTATGCATCGAATTGCATTTACCGTCACTCCGTAAAGATTATACAAGCCCCTGGAGCGTAAACGAAAAATCCGAGGAACTTGGATAAAAACACTGAAAAAATGGAGGAAAGGCGGAATGATAAAGAAACAGCGCACTCGATCACGCTTATCTCTCGCGTGGGTGAAATTTTTTCAATTTCGACGCACGATTATTCGAAAGACAGAAATGTTCGTCGCGAGTGCGTTGCACGTTCGTTTATTTCGCGAAATTTCCCTCTTTTTTTATCCACTATTCGCGTCGAGCGCGCTATCCGTTGAACGAAGCCGCGCGATAACTCGCGATCGCGATAAATCGACGCGTGCGATCTCGCGGAACGCGATCCCGGCTGGTTGTTTTTCGTTAAATTCCGACAACAAGCGAGTTTTTCGAGGCTTCAAATTGCTGGCTGATCGCAGCGCAGCGTTGGCCACAGAAGATCGTGATATCGGGGAGATCTCGCGTGATCCAGCAGGATATATTCGTCCTGTTGAAATTGTGCTTAAAAAACGGAAAAAGAGGAGAGAAAATGGTGGGTGCAAAGTGGATTCGTGTTTTCGTAGCTGGGAACCTTGGCCGATTCGTTGGAATTAATTGACTCTGCTCTTTGTCCGATGTAGGCTTTTGTTGGTGCAAAAGTGGTGGATTGTTGGGTGTTAGTTCAGCTGCATATTTAAGTATCGATTATCGAGAGTAATTGAAATCGATTTCGATTGTGGTGCGATCGAGTGGAGACTATAGTCGGCAATTGTGGAGGCATTAATTGTGGGGATGTAGTTATTCAATAGAGAAAATGGAATCATAGAGGAATAGGAATAGCGATTGCATTTGCTTCGTAATAATTTCTGTTTTAATTTAATTTGTGTCTGATAATATTCGAACGAGATTATTTCTATTAGTATTAATGATTCTTTTTATTGGTGATATTCTTATTTTAATTGAAGGTAATTAATAACAAAACAATATTTCCATTGTTATAAATTATTAGTTCCTTTAGAGTTACGCAGTAAGTAAAGTATTTATAAGTCACCCTTTGCTTCTCCCTTATATGAATCCACGTTTCTTTAAATATTAAAATTTTTCTTTAAACATTCATTTTCAATATTAACACTGCAATGCATTTCCGAATATATCCTTTTGTGGAACAAAATGATACGTGTGTGACACCGAGGCCTCAGTGTGCTAAATGATTGGTCCAAGCGACGTTAGCTAAATGGTTGAAATCCGCTTGAGTTATGCAAAGCCGATTATATAAAATTAATTGCTCTGGACAGTCATCCAATTTAGTCGTTTCGCTCAAATCTACACGATTTACAGAAATTATTAGTGGCTGATGTATTTCATCTCAATTCGCGGATTTGAAATGACGGAAGAAGGATTTAATAATGCTTCGTTGGCATCATAATTGGTTTCAAGTATTAAGTAATTACGAAATTATTGTACAATTATACGATCTCGCTTTCGATAGACAGCTGCCAATTTTGACCATAGTTTGTAATAGAATTATAATTCCACGGCAGTGCGCGGTTAAATTTCATTTATTTTTTAAATTCTTCGTACTTTTAGTACCCTATTTGCAGAAAATATTTGCAAGGAACGTATAAAATCTGCGTGTGTGAAATTAAGGCTGAGGATAGTTGATTTTTCAAATCGAATAATTTTCATCAACGAATCACTGCAATCTGTCATTTTGAAATAGAAACTCTCTCCAATCGATCAATCCGTGTATCCTGCCTCTACAATACAACCATCATGAAGTATTTTATCATTTATTTTTGTTCGAGCAATTAAATATATAATAAAATTTCAAACATTAAGTATGCCAACTTTCGGAACCGATTTTCGGAATGCATGATCATGCCTGTAATCACACGATAATCACTACGAATTTTATCAAGCAAGGACTTCCACGAACTGAGATTCATTAAGGTACATTTTCTCCGTCATTAATCTCCTGTAATTACAATACTCTGGAATTTTAATTACACATACGACACGATAAATAATTCTAAAATTAATTAACACTCGCAATTTAGAGATACACGAAGGGACTGACTGTTAGTCGTGTATATTATATTTAAATAAATATATTAAATATTTGTTGAATAATATTACTGCACAGGGTACAAATTTTCGAAGAAATATATCTAATTATGTTTACTCTTTCTCACAATATTCGTTCACACGTTTACTCTTAATGAATTCTGAATTGCAACTGACCTATCCAACTACTGTTTCATTTGCTCTCTCTTTATTCATGCATTACATACATATACACAGTCTATACCACAAGTATAATCGATTCACTCATTCTTTTTTACAGACATCACTGATTTTTACATCTATATATATATATATGCTTGTCAGTATGGTAATGGTTGATTAATGATAGAATCTGGTATGGCAGTGAAGTTAAAAAGGAAAGAACACAGATTATATAAAGGCAACGCTTTAATAATTTGTGATTCGCTCTTTACAACGATAGCTTAGAGACTGGTTCGTTATAACAATAGAATTTAGCTAGCGACCAACACGTACACAATCATACATGTGTGTGTAATAACCAAAAAACAGTTTAATATCGACATATAGATGTGAGATATCTCGATTAATAGCATTAGCATTCCAACAATTAAATATAATATAATAATATATATTATATTTATTATTATATTTGATAATAATAAATATAATATATATCAACCGTTACTATACTGACAAGCATTTGAAATTGTGATATATAGAAAGAAATATGAATGGCCAAGTTTCATCATCAATATTTCTCCCTCCTACCATTTCCTATTTTGCATATAAATTAACACCTGTTCACAACGAATTTGATTATAATTTCATTTACTTCAAGCAATCCCCGATATCAATCTCATTTTTCCACAATCCCATCAACATCTGTCCGAAAAACTGTGACGGTATTAAACAGGTTAAAAACTCATATTCGTCCTCGTGGTTCGGCGAACCGGAAGGATTTCCGTCCTGTACCTGCGGCTCTCGTTGATTCCGATGATATCCTGTTTCCGGAACGATAGAGGAGCGAGCGTATCGTTAACCGAGGAATTAATGGACCAACGGATAAGCGTCGGAGCGTGTAAGGCCACACGAGGGTTGCTGCGAGGAAAACAGGGGGACGCTGCTGGTTAGGGGAAGGAATAGGGGGAATACGTGAGCATCGATGTACAAGCGGAAATCGATTTCCCCCGCGGGAGATTTTCTCGTTCGTACGTGAAACGCGTTGGAAACAGGTCGAGCCCGAAATCCCGGGGCCCAATAATTAAATGCGTGCGAGCAAGTGCTCGTCGAACGCGTCGGATATTTTTTATCGAAATACTAGTCGCGGCTTACGATTTATGGCTGGTCAAATTGGCTCGCGATTAATTTTTTTCACGGGATCTCTCTTGTATCGCAGTACCATAGCGTTAACCCCGTGGCGGTATAACATTTATTGAATTCGTACTTCGGTGCAATTGTTTCGTTCTGCTTTTTGCCGGGTGCGGTGGTGTGGGGGTGAGTGGGATCGCTCTGGGTGGAAATTCGAACGACGAAATGAGAGATCGGAAACGTGTCGAGGGATGAAGTTTAGCTTCCGCTCTGAGTTTTCTACGAGTTCATATTTCGTTGCCGAAGGGTTACTTTAATATCGATGATGCCGATCCTTTGAAAATGCCCTTTTTCAGAAGGAAATAGAAGATTCGTGAATTTAGATACACAGTGTTTTATTCTGACTCTGTTTTTTGGGTCTTTATGACTAATTTATGGAAATTGGCTGTGAAAATAATTGAACTACATTAAATTAAATATGTAAATATACACAGGTGAGTTTTCGCAACGTGACGACACGCAGTACATATGAGTCGTTCACTGCACAAATTGATTATCTCTACTTTTTGAAAAATCTTAAATATAAAAAATTATGACTATACCAAGTGCTTTGACACTTAAATTTAAGATTTTTCAAAAAGCGGAGTTAATCGATTTCTGCAGTGAACGGCTCATATATTATTAAATGTTTGCTGTATACTAAAATGTTCTCGAAGAATTGATTTTATGTAGTTTTGCATTCTTAACGTGTTAACGATCAGTGTATATGTAAATGAATATATGTATATTATCGAAATAATTTGTAGCATATTACAAATATAATACGTATAATAGTATTAGTATAATATTAATGAAATAATCTGAATAAATATGAATAAATATAATTAAATGGTTGTGATGATATTATATTCATTGAACTATCAAAATTTTACTTTTGTATTTGGATTTATGGGTATGATACTTCGTGCTGAATTTTTGAAAACATTTTTCACGGTTAAATATTAAATTTTATATATTTCGTTTGTTGGCCGAGTATGGGAATGTTTCCTAATACATCATTCGATGAAAAATTCGGTACTGTTTTGTTATTTTAAAGACGGTATTAAAATGCGCGCGTTGTAAAATATCGGTATTAAAAAAGTTCAGAAAATTTCACGTGTGGATATACAGGCTTTGAAAAATTACGAATATATTCTGCGGAATATGGCAAAAAATGTTGCCGCATGTTATGCTACAAGGCACGCAAATGGACTCAATTAACTTGTTGGCTTCATAGATTTCAGTAACGAAAAAATATACTTTCGCTGTACCAGAGGCGTGCAGTAAATTTCAATTTCGTCGTCGAGATAAATCAAAAATTTTTGCACTTTTCTATCCGTCTTTCACGTAGAAATTATGTGAGGAACGAAGGCGATTTTTCTATAAAAGCAGAATCTCAGGAATTTCAGACAATATCCCCAGGAAGCTAGGTCCATTTCAAAAACTAGTAACTTTCTTGTTCAAGATGGAAAAAATTGCGAACTTCCCTGTGACAAAATACTTTCTGGTGTTGCGGTATTTTTCAAAAAATTGAATTAACGTGAAGGTAGTATTTTCTTTGCACTGGTATATCTTACATAATGCATCGCTATTTTTTAATTTTACTGAGGCTTCATGCAATACACGCGTTTAATAAAAGTATATTTAAATTGCCTTCAGTCGTAAAATTAAAAATTGACGATAAATATTATTTTAAATTGCATGAATATTCAGTTTCATATTTGACAGACCTTGTGTATTACCAATAAAAATATTAGAAATATTGTATCTCTACACACAAATAACCTTTGGTATATCGATAAAAATAATATTTTACGTAGAATTTCAACAGAACATTTCATAAAAGTTCGGAACGTTTTAACGTTATATATATATCATCGGTCCTACAAATAAAATAACGATTCACCCTCTAGCAATACATGTGCCGCTTCGGAGAAATTAATTAATGAGTTTCCAAAGCCAAAACAATGCTACGAATTTGCGATCAATAATTCATTTATGATCGAAGTAAATAAAACTGACATGACTATGTAACGAATACATTGATCTTTTTGCGAATCAGGATATTTCAAAAGCCATTGGGAAATTCGAAAGCAGCGATTTTGAAATTGATTTATGTGATTAATAACACGGGAAGCAATAACTAGAACATAGTCAATAGCAGCGAGTCTGTTTGTCTTTAATATCCTGTGCATTTCGGTGAGAGATTACGAATTTGTGGTATTTAAATACTATGAACAGCGAAAATGCTGTACCTTCCATTGTTTTTCCTGTTTCTTTTTTGATTATTACAATGGAAGAAAAATTTGAATGAAAAAGATGAAAAAGGAGTGACGTTTAAATTGAAAAAATTGCAAATAGCTATTAAACGTTAATTACATTTGATAGCAATTTAGTAAATGTGATGCTTTATGCAAGTAGATTCTTATTCAAAAAGATAGGTAATGAAAAAGCGTTCAAATCCATTCATCTTCTTGCTAAGCGCAATACGATGGAGCCACTGCTGGAGCTAATTATTTTTCTAATTATAACGGTATATTTCTCTTAAAAGTGGAGGCACTTAGGAAACATTTCATTTCTTCTCTGCTCCTTTTTTTCGTGATGCTTTATTAATACATATTTTAGAAAAATTGCGCATGTTTGCCATACACTTGAACTTTTAAGCGAACATCTCGTAATTAAAAATACTTTCCATGGTACATAAACTCAGCACAGAAGTCTTGGAATATGAGTCAGTTTTAATAAAACTCTAGTGTTCTGCGCTAGCTACCACAAATTACATTTACTTTCTAATAAACTCTAAAATATGTCAGCACCACATTCCGCGAATTTTCTTTAGTATACTATGTAGTAGAATTATATAAGGTATAATTTGGAATTTTTATTATTTCACCATGTCCACGATACCCTAATTTCTATTAAATTCCAAGAAGCACTGTCACGTTATACTGATAATGAATCACAATAATTACACTGTTTAGAATTTTATTGTATAGTATTCATACTTTCTGTGTTTAATACTTTGTTTTAGTTAAAAATTATGCCTTTTTGTAAAAGCTCATGTTTTTTCACGAACTGTGATAGAGCAATTTTAATTATGCATCCGTGTTTTGGAAAGCAAACTCTTTAACACTAGATTGCTGGACGAGTCAATTTGACACATTTACGATTTTATTGCTATATATTATATAGAAAAATTTAGATATCTTTTGTTAAAGCATATGTTGTTTTTTCATAGAATTATACAATATATACATATACTAATTCGTTCCTCTTCCCACTTCTTAGTTCCAAAAATCCATATGTGCTATACCTATTTTGACGGATGTGAGTCAAATTAATTTATTTCAGGCAAAATAGGTGTATACTCACCCTCCGAAAATCTACTGTTAAGAATCATCTAATAGACATTACAGATTGAAGAAAAAGTTGAAATTTGTTGGACACTGTTATCACGGAATATCCACGTATATTATTAAAGATCCACTCGTACTCTTCAACGACTCCGATTCCTCTTTTCGCGAAGATTTTTGCAAGCGGTGCAACGGTGCAGGTTATCCGCTCGAAGAGTCCAACGAAACTCGAATTTCGAGTGCGACCCACGGCTGCTGGCGCAAAATTAAGCGACAATCTTAATATAACTCGAGCATCATGGACCTTGTTGTGGCCCCGCAACTTTTTCCCCCTTCTATCGGGCTCGCTTTTTATTTTCCCTCCGGTTGCATTCGTTTCGCCGCGGCAATTGCAATAACCGCGTCGGACCAAAGAGAGACGCCACATTAATTTCGACTAGACTTCAAAGCGCTTCTGAGACTGTATTGTGCGCGACCCTGGTTCACGATGCAACTCGACTGTTCTCCTCTTTTCACCTTTGTTAGCCCCTGCACCCTCTGGCCAACCCCTGCCGCAGCGTCGCTCTGTTCTCTTCTTCGAATGACACGGCCCCGGCCCCGACAAAAGCGAATTAACGGCGAAAAAGTGCAGAAAGGACGGACGTGTCTTCGGTGACACGTCCATCCTCGATATTCTATCGCTGTTCTTCGTTTGCTAATGAACGGACTTTGAAAAGTGACGCTCCAGGCCGTTTGAACGATATGCCGCGACACTGGATCGCGCTACTATGATGTCGAAGTAGAATTCGCTTTTAACGTGGGCGAGAAACGGGATTGAAATTTATTTTTAAGAGGAGAGATAAGTGAATTTGTGCGTGTGCAGTATGGAGAAGTGCGATGAAGAGACGAGTAAATGTGGATGACAGGAGAAATTGATTTATTTATTTTTGTACAATTTATGGGTAATTCCTGTTGTATAAAATAGGAGTTGAAATTTGGAATTGAAGAATGTCAGAAAATATAGAATAATTGTCAAAATTGGGACAAAAAAGAACATTCTATACTTATATAACAAGAATTGGCAGGAAGTATATATAACTATATATGAGGAGCACGTGATTGGAACGGGATTAAAATATTTTTTCTGAACCCTGCACATAGGGAATGGAGCTGGACTCGCATGCAAAAGACCTTGACAAGGGTTCTTCGTTAGTCGTCCCTGAACAATGACGTTTGACAGTCATGCGATTGATGATATAAACGTTTTGTTAATATTTTCTGCTTTTCCTTGTTAGATGGAAAGTAATATCTAATACTCCTATTAAGATCACTGTTTTAGTCTAAATACTTGATTTTATCACCTATGTAAATACTAAATAGAATTTCGCGATTCCTTAATGAGAACTACTAGTCTTTAAAATTATTATTTTTATTTTCTACTACCCTGTAAAGTTCGACGTATAATAATGCCATGGAAGGGATACAGTAGTGAGAAAACGTATATTAAATAATTATTAATATTAATTTCTTTAATTTTTTTCCTGACTATAATAAAATAACGTATCTCTGCAATTGTATAGTTACCATTTAAGACTATGGAACAAAATATAGGGAAATCAGGTTAGCAAACTGTCCTCGCAATCACAATGGACCGTGTCAGGTTAGATATTCAGTGAATAATTATTTGCAAATAAATAATTATTCTCAACTGCTTTATTTTAATAAGATATTGACAAACTTTCTTCATTATATTGTTTATAGTATAATGTATTTCGCTTCGTTGCTAGTGGGACTCTTTTAAGCGGCGTGTTTCGCTCGGTGTGAACGAAAAATAATCACGAACGTTTCTGTTTATATTTCTATTAATTGTGTCGGACGTATATAATTCTTCGGTGTGAACGTCGCGTATAGTCGACGGTTGCCGAACGTCTGCGATCGGTCGCCGACGAAAGCCGAAGATTGACGAACCAGTCTGGTGTCGCCTTCCGTCGACGACTGACGTCCTTTTGGCCGCTTGTCCTGTATGCCACGTCACAAATATTCTGTGTAGTCATGAGGTATGTAATCATAAGTAATTTTACATATAGCATAATAGCGTGTATGTAGTAGGTCCTTCTTTAACGGAATCGTACATATAATTAGGTAAACCGTATTTTAAGTGCGTTAATTACGTGATAGCTGTATAATCGTAAAATGTGCTACGTGGCGTAATAAAGAGATTGAACAGGACACATCGAGGCCGAATAATAGACAACCATAAATCATTAGCGATGATGTGGAGTAAGTTTGAATGATTTAATATAAGATATAAGAGTAAGCGCGTAATTTATCGTATTAGTGCGTTAGAATATTCTGGAAATAATGTAGAAGTATCGCGCGTCCAAGATGGCGTCAGGTACAGTGAGACAAGATGGCTGCCGATAGGAATGCGGATGTATTTCTCATGACGTCACAGTTTCTAGAACAATCGTAGTGATAGGTAACACGAATTCTCGTTATTGCTTGGAAATTTTATTTTTATATACAGATTCATATCGCGTAGTATAAAATCGAGAGTGAACAGCTTGTGTCGAGTCTAAGCGAG
>NW_016913080.1:34167-82765 GCF_001483705.2 Eufriesea mexicana | reverse complement strand
GGGGGGGTGCTGACGTAAGCATAGGGTTAGCGCGAGGTATTGGAGACGAGAAAAAAACTGTGACGTCGTATCTTGTTTTCGCACTACGTGAGAAATCGAAACCATCATAGGTCGAGTCAGGTTCGATGTACGGAATATTCCATTATCTCTGTCCTACCTCCAGCGTAAACACCTCAACTTCGCGTGTCTTTGTGTTAGTTTAGGTTCCGCTTATGTCCTTCCGAATACGTTGTAATAGATTAACCTTCGTGCAGTTTTTCAGTATAAGTAATTATAAGTTACAGCATAATATAATCGTAGCTTAACCAATAATTATATATTATGGTGTATATGTTCTACTTCATTCGTGAAACTTTGGATTTCACGTCTTATTGGGTGAGTAGGTACTTTCAGTGTTAGTACGTGTAAATAAATACATGCTTCGTATGCCCTTTCTGAAACATTAGATTTTCGATGCAATCAAAATTAAAAGTCGTGTAGAAATTTTAATATTTTTAATATTTAAGAGATTTTCAGGAAATTTATTCCATTGCGAATGAGCATGTTAAGGTAATGCTTCATCCCAAAGATTTTTCAATATTAATTATGCTTGAATTATAGTCGACTTAGGGGGTCAGAAATTTATGAAATTTTAGATTGAATTGTACGTTTTCGTATTATTTATAATATCATATTACAATATCACTTTCCGTATTAAAAAGGAGTCCTATAAAGAAGAGTTTCGAGATTTTTCTTAGAAATAACAGGGAGAGTATTTCGATCATGAGTTTTCTGTGGCACCATTAGAAGCCCATTTCGAAACCTGATTTATAAAGAATCTACGTTAAGTCGTTCAAATGAATAGCTCGTTCAATAGAATCTGCACCGAGGTGCATGTTATCAACATAAAAATCACGTATAACGACAGGACTAGTTAGTGGATATTTATCGTGATGGATCTCTCGGATGTCGGAGAAGCATGGTAGCAAGAAATGCAGCTAAAGTCGTATCATAGCTTACTGTATTTAGATTATGAACGTTAATCGATGCATTACTATCTCTGCACCATACAACGCGTTGAAATTACCCCTCGGTACATTTTAACGGCGTCTGCTGGAAGAAAAATTCCTGAAACCATTTTTAGGATAATTCTGATGAAGTTTTCGATCAGGCATGAAGCAACACGCGCAATTTTTATGGTAGTTCTGTTCCCTTTAAACACCGTGCGATGCGGGAAATAAATAAACGCAAAGCATGGGCTCAAACGCACATTCGATACCAGTGTTATGGAATACTTCTTTCGTGTCTCTGCCTATGACGTGCAATGCGAGACGAATGCAGCATGTATCGAAAGTGAAAAGATATTTAATCCGAAGCTGTCTCTGTCGCAAAAAATATTTCGATGCTATGGGATCGATTACGAATAAAATCGCGAAACAGTCACATCGTATTCGAAGCTTTTGCATTTGCGAATAAAAAGTCGCGTTGATTCGCAACCGACACACGTAGATCGCAGTGGAAGATTTCTCTCTGTAAGCCATTTTTTGCCTCCATATCAATGCTCTCCGTTATCGAGATATCGTCGTTCGATGCGTTTCCATATGCGTTTCACTGGCTCCTCTTCACTGACCTGCCTCGAGCCTGACGACTGCGCGATGGTCAATGACAGACGTTGAATCAGCGGGTTTTTACTATCACTGCCAGCCACGCACGCATTTCCAGGATGGGAAAATGTAGGTCGCATAGATCCTAAGAATTTCAGACGTCATTGAGTTTTCCTTACATCTTAAACGCTGCACTTTGAAGTCGAATATCCTGGCAGCATGTCGGGATATATGGATTTGAAATGAAATGCGGTTCCAAAGAAATACTTATTCCTGCTTACACGGTAGTTTGTTTGAGAAATCCAGCCACTGCTTTTCGCGTATTTCGTTAGCTATGTTGAACGCTGTTTTCTCAGGTATTTACCGAAATATCGGTAATTTTAATTATTACCAATTTTCCAATTTTAATTATTACACATTTCTGTGTGAATAGAATATTTTTCGCAACATATATTCGCGAATTTCGAAGCTTTAATCGCAAAGATAAGTCCACGCAGTGGTTGCTATGTGATAATTTGTAATTTCAATAATATCTAGAATTTTTTCATTTTTGTTAAGGGAAATCGGTTGTTTTAAATGTCTAAATCTTTGAGAAAGGAGAATAGAAATACAATAAATACTAGAGAGAAGTAGGGAAATTAGGAAAAGTTGGGAAAAGGAATTATTTAAAGGTTGAGAATTTCTTTTGAATAAAGTAGAAAAATTAAAATAGAATACTAGAGAATAGAGAGGCTAGGAATCTTCGATAATTGGAATTATTCGAATTTCTACGAATTATTCGAAGTCTGAGAATTTCTTTGTAACATTTGTAATGGCCGTGGTTTATGTACCAATGTTGCGGTGTTAGAGCCAAGTGCCGTGTTATATATCAGCGATCGTGGATCCGGATAATCTGTGGCCGAAATATTATTCATCGATGATCCTCGCGTGCACAGCACTGGCTGTGAATTCGGAAAACAAATTTATCATCAAGTTAATGGACGCGAGATTGAAACTTATTGCCGCTCATATCTCTCAAGTAAATTGGCTGCGTGTGCAAACGTGTCTGCGTTTATTCGAGAAGCTTGTTTGCGTTATTTGGTACCCGTCGCAAAATATGTAATCATACGGCAGTAAATTACGCATTTTGGTTTGACTGTGTTGATGCAGCGGCATCATGTGTTGCCACGATCCCGAACTATCGCGACGTACTTGCGTCAAAGTGCATGGTTTACCCGTAAGGTAAACGTACAGTGCGTCAAAGGGTCGTGTAACTGCGAGTAGGACGATTCTGCATCGTAATGTAACGAACGATGGAGACTTATTAACCAGGAGATTAATTTCGTGACTGCTGCCTTCAGAAGTTCGTTGAGATCGAGCTTTAAATAATTTAGGAACAGGATAGGGTAGAAGACGTTTAGGGAAAACGAGGGACGATCATTTTTGTGGTCGAAAGAAGTCGTTTTGTGCTGTCTTTTTGTTTCATATATGTGCCTGTGATTATGAAAGTGGTCTAAGTCACTTATATTTGCTTCTGAAATATTAAAAGTTTTGGCCTTTGAATACGTGATAAATTATAAAATTAATTGCAATAAAGCTATGAGCTCAATCTAACGATTCAATTCTTCACTGTTTTGTAGAAAATAAATGTATTTTGTCGTAATATAAATTAATGCAATACGAAATAAATAATAAATTCGTTTCTCTTAAGTTGATGACTTAGACCACTTTCATAATTATAGGCATATATATCATTGTTTAACCCCTTGGCTACTATGGGTGCCTATAGGCGCTTAGAAATTTGCGTTTGTGACACATAGGACAACTATAGGCGCTTAGAAATTTTGCGTTTGTGACACGGAGGGCGCCTATGGGTGCTTAGAAATTTTGTATTTGTGGCATAGAGGACGCCTATAGGCACTTAGAAATTTTTCGTTTGTGACACATAGGACGACTATAGGCGCTTAGAAATTTTGCGTTTGTGAGACGGAGGGCGCCTATGGGCGCTCGGCGTAGTTTAGCTTTCTGACACGGAGGGCGCTTATTTTCACAAAAATGGCGCATATCGTATCTTAATTCCTGCCTTATAGTACGGCTGCTACGTATCAAAATTTGCCGTAGTCAAGGGGTTAATACGTTAAGTGCTCAGCTCGTTTTGCTTACCGTTCTGTCAGGCCCAGATTCGGCCATCAAGTGGGCCACCGGTGGTGGGCCAAGTGTTATAACAGGAATTTCTAAACGTTAGGTCTAAAGATGGCGAAGAATTTAATACCAAAAGTTAGCACCTCTTGGTCCTAGTCCAGAATCCTAGTCCCCCATCCCGGCCCCGAACGGAAAGCTTAGCGCCGATCTTTGAGGACCGTTGTGGCACTTAACGTGTTAACCAATCGATTTTTTGTTCAACCTTGTTTAAATAACTTTATATAGATAATATAATAGTTCGTGGAACAATATCTTCCTCGAATCACAGCGTTGTGCAATAATTTTCCTAGACTAAGTTTGCATCCAACCTTATCGTAAGGTGAGCGGGTCGTCTGATTGACGCGTTAGTACTCACTGTTGCAGACGGTGGTCGATGTTTGTCACAAGAAGAGGCAATGCGAGTTCAACACCAGTCCGAAGACCTTTCAGGACGATCCGTGTCCAAGACTGCCTAAGTACATCGAAGTCGCCTATCAGTGCCGTCCTTGTAAGTAATCACAAGAGCTTGTTCAAATACAGCGCCATTTGCACACGAATTACTATTCTCAAACTCACGAACCGCGAAATAAATTATTAAGAAATTGGAATTAGATTAAAAGTAAGTTCTCTGTAAGGAGACTTAATGTAAATTGTAATTACTAGTCATGCATACTGAAAATAATTAAAATATTTTATAGAATATTCCAATATTGGAATTAGTATATTTTATACGATATTCCAATATTGGAGTTAGGATATTTTATAGAATGTTCCAATTAAAAACTCATTAAGCTCTCAGGATATTATATCAAAAATAACGAAGCTAGATAATAAATTTTGTTTTACTGCTAGGAAACTTGAGAGTAAAATAAGAATGCTAAATATCCATGGGCGGAATAACTAAAATATTGTATAATCGCTGTGATAATTAGCGTGTTTCATTAAAAAGTGTATTACGCTGACCGGCTATTAAAACTGCAGTAATGGAACAGGGATCCCTTTTTTTCATTATAATGGAATTTTGTTGTAGGGAAAAGAATTATTAAACATGCGAATTGGGATACACAAAAGGTCTCATAAACGCACTGGCAATTTGCATGATATTCTGCTGGAAAATGTATTATACAATGCCTGTTAATGAAGCTGCGAGTGCAAGTAGTATCAGCAGGTATTAGTCAGACGGTCTTGTATTCGTTCATTAAATCCGTTCAGTGATAACAGCAAATTCCTGAACAATGAATCGGAAATTCGCTCGATTAATCGACTAAGCGAAGTAATCGCGAGTTTTTCAAAATTATTACGCGATTTTTACACTAGAAAGTTTCAAGTAGAAGACTCGAAAATAAACCCGCGGGCGATAAATTACTTCAACGAGTCCTGTATGAATCTTTTAAAAAATCGTATTCAAAATTATCTGGCAGTAGTTCAAACTCCCGCGTGTTTTACTTCATTTTTCGCGAGTTTTGAACGAGTTTCGCGTCTTGAATCGAATACTCGAGCACAGGGTACTTCATTTTGCGTACTTCGCGTTACGATCTCGGAAAGATCTGTCGCCCTATATTTTACATCATCGTCTAACTTTTAAGAACAAACGTAGAGCATCTTCGAGACGGTGATTGAACAATATTCGCGATTTATTCACACTGGATGCACTGTAATATACACGTTTCGCGTACAAAGGATTCAATGTGAAAAGAAACACTGTCTAGACACATTGTTCAATAGCCTTAAAATTCAAATAACGCAATTGGCGAACATTACGCGAATCGGGTGTTAGGAATATTCAAGTAGATACACTCTTCAATGTAACTTCGGGATTATATAATTAACGTATCGTGAATGTAGTATTTTCAAAGACTCGACACATTTTACGGTTCCAATTGCTCGTTTCATTTCGTTGCTTTTATATCGTACGTGTTCATTAGCTGTGTTGAGAGTTAAACAGCTTTGCCATGGAAAGCTTCTTAAAACCAAAGGTATTATTATTAGTATTATTAGTATTATTAGAATATTATAGTATTAATAATAAGTAGTATAATTATTTATATTAGTTACATTATTTACGAAATGATTTCTTTCGTTTTTCAATTTTTTCTCGATGAACATAAAATCAAATTTGAGTACTACCAATATGGTAGCAGTGTCAATGGAATAAAAGGTTAAATTTGAGGTGTAGAAATTGCAATTGATGATTCTGTTTATTTGGATCTTGAAAACCAATGAAATTATATACAAATCACACAAAATTTCGTATTATTTTTATCATTTTCTATGAACTATAGAAATGATAGAAATAATACCGTATAAGAGTGATGCCACGTATATTTTTTACAAGAAAAAATTGGTAATTTATATAGTTAATTGGCAGAGAAACTGTAAGAAACGTACCCTAAGTACAAGAAACGCGTGGAAACCCTAAAACTGACGTCTGACACGATGCAAAAAAGTTTGGTGCAAAAATGGTCAAGGAGCGTCCTAAGGTAACTCAAGATCCGTTCTCGAGACGTTGGTCGTTTCTACTCAAGGCACTTATCGATGCCGTTTTTACGGACACGTCGAACATTAGCTCAGTTGAACGTGAAAAGCACGGACATCGCTGTAACATCGGGATTCTTTGCTCGTATTACGTGGAACGCTGGGAAATGGTGAAAAATTCTCTCTTCCTAGTCTTGGTGAACGTCGTTCGGATCGTGGTTTATCTTGCTTGAGAAATGTACTCGGGTACGTAACAGGATGTTAAATTGCTCCTCGCCATTTTTCATTTCAAATATTAGAACGTGGAATTAAGTTATCTGATAGTAAAATATAGCGCCAGGGCGAGCTGACTACATTCTTTGTTCAGGATTTATAGTGTAGGAATAGAATAAAAAGATAAATAGATAAATAGAATTGGTCGGTTCTTTCTGCTTCGTCGTTTCAATAAATTTATCGTCATCATCTTTCAATTTTAATTATCAGTATAAATTTTTTGAAGAAGTCTCAGGACAATCTTGGGATGTTCTTTTATGCTGTCAGGTTGGGGTGACTATCCTTAGTTTGAGGACCTTATCAGTTAAACGTCACGTCTGTCAGTCATGGAGACTTAGGTTGATAACCAATTTCACCTTTAAATTGATAGAGCGATAAAATTATCAGTGTAAATTTTTTGAAGGGGACTGAGTACAATTTTGCGGTGCTCTCTTATAGTGTTAGGGTGACTACCCTTACTTTGAGGGCCTTGTCAGTTAACTCATTGACATCACGTCTGTCAGACACGGAGTCGGGCTTAGATTGATGACCATTTCACCTTTAAATTGGTATATCGATAAATCTGTGGAATGCATCAGACTTTTTCAAGCCTTCACCAATAAACGAGCGACTGTCTCGAGGTTTGTCTAGTTTAAGGGGGGATCCTGGTGTAGACCGAAGAAAAATCGATTTTTTTAATTACCTTAATCAATAGTACAACACTTCTAAAATATATTCCCAAATTTTCAACGCAATCTACATAATATTAAAATCTCCACAATATTTTAATTATTAAATTATTAAACGCGTTTTTCTCGAAACCACTTTTTCAAATTGGCGGGAAACATATTTCAAAAACTAGGTTACCAATTCACTTGAAATTTTGCATACGTATATTATGATATATATTCTAGTCGATGAATCTAAAAATTAAATAAAATAAATAATTTAAACAAATAGAAAATAAATTACAGTTCCTGTCAATTTTAGATTTCATTATAAAGGTGCTAGACATACGCTCTTATAACTCGAAATTTCGACATATTTTAAAACCTTAAAAAAATTCCCTTCGTACTCTTATAGTTACTTAATAAAATCTGATAGTTTTCAGAATGATCAAGTAAATACTTTCGTCGGAAAAAATTCCAAAGTATCCACATTTTCATCGTTCTACACCAGGATCCTCCCTTAAGTCGAGTGAAATTTCTTTTAATACTCGAATTTTTACAATTGAGGTTATTGGAGTATAGGATATGTGAATAGCTGAACATATTCTTCCATTTTTCTTCCAGTTGCATATATTGCATATTTCTGTTTCTTCGATCAACGATTCGCTGTTTAAACATCTGCTTTGCATTCTAATTCTCATATGAGATATTTCTCACACAGTAGTGGATCCTGTATGACCCTTTCTCATTCCCGAATCTTCAATCTCCACGAAGGTAATTGAGTGAAATCTCACTGTTCACTTTTCTCTTAAGACACGAGTTTGCCTGTCCTCGTGAAGAGATGGCGATAACGCGAGAGCTCAGGTGAATCTCGTGATAACACTCGCCATGTTACGAAGTTACGCTTTTCAGAGTCTGGACTTTTTTATTCCCGCCATTCCCCATCTGCCGGATTAAAGGATACATTTGTGTTTTCGCCGGATCGTGAAAACGCGATTCCTTTTATTAAAGCTGTTCCTTTTTAGGCGCGTAATAAAGGACGAAATAATAATAACGCACGAGCGTGGGAATAAAAGCACGGGCCTGGGAAGATAATTTTTCGCCTCTGCTCAGACACGCTGGTATCCGTTTCAAGCGTGGTGGGAATTTAATACTACTCGCATCGAGCAATTTCATTCGGGATTCGAGCAAAGAGACCTTCCACAAAGAGGGTGTTTCTCAACTTTAAGTCGCTCCACGACTCCATGAAAGTTTTCTTGTCTCGTTCCAGTCGCTCGCGAGTTGCAGACAGTTCGAACGTCGGGGTGTCTCATTAGATATTTTAATAGTCCGAATATAATTTAGACGCAACGAAAGTTCATCGAGATATTGTGTTAATATATTTTAACGTTCACGCGAACGTCTCGTTTCACGCGGTACCCGATAACGCTGTATTTCGTGTCTCGTTATATGCTTTATAATTCCAAATGGAACGGAGACATTAATGTTCCGTAAAATATGGGGAGCTGAATAAAAGCTAGATGTAAAATAGAGGGAATGGTGTATGATATAATACACGATTCAAAAACTGAAATCCGTGCTAATATTTCGTTCGCGGTGGGAGTAAATCCTCTCATATCTGAAATTTCTTCCGAAATTTTTGGTCGAATTTGCGTGCTATAATTGATCTCGGTAGACACGGGAATTTGAAGAACACGTCGGTTATTAGCGATTTCAGAATTTCGGCTGGTATGTAGCTTATTGAATTTCCTCTTTCGCCACTGAATAACTTGTATCAGCAGCTTTATTAAATAGCCTGAAATTTTGAAATACTGAAAGTAATAAATCAGCTCCATTAACTTTCGCGAATATTCTTCTCGTTAAAAAGGCAGAATTATTTATATCTGTTATTAACCAAGCACTTCACTCGTTAGTACGTATATTGAAATTTCTTCCTGTTTCCTTCGATCTCGTAGTTATTTAATAAGCAATATTTTCGAGTATAAAAATTTTAAACACTGCTCATTTAAATTCGTTCGATTTTGAATAAAGTTAAAGGAACTTCCTAGCCACGAGATCCAATATACAGTGCGAGTTGTTAATAAATACAGAGCCAATTTTAATTAGGTCGATTTTAATTTTTCCAAATGCACATAGTCGGGAAATAAAACTGCAGGCATAAATTACTTCAAAAGAAAGGTGAGTAAGCTAGAATTAATTGCTATTTTCGCATTCACCGCCCCTTACCTCGTCTTAATCAAAGGAATAATTTGGAAATTCGTTGCAAAAAGCACCGTAACCGTATTAAATAAATAAAAATAATAAAAACATCACGGAAAAGACAAAGAAGGTACAATAAATTCGCGATAATATTATTTCACGATGAAATTAATAAAATTGCAACCCTCCTATTCATTCCATCATGGTCACAATTTTTCTTCACCCCCTGCCCTATTTTTTCCTATTTTCTTCTATTTTCTCCCATTTTCTCGGCTCTCGGTTTAATCAAAACCCTAAGTCGCCGCAATGAGCGACGAACAGGAAGCGCAGGCCAGCCGGATGTGGCGCGTTAACGCGGTAAATAACAAGGTGAGCGCAGGAGGCGCGCACCGGCGTCCATGGAGCGTGAAACACGGAACGGAAAGAATTACTGCGTCCTGCGGCAAAAATTACTTGGAGCTTGTTACTGCAACAGGTTGTCGCCGGTGTATTGTGGATGCACGGATCCGTATGGCCGCGTTCCGACGCCGTTAATATACATACTTTACCGAGGCTGTGCAATAAACACGCCTGTTTTACGTTCTCGCTGCGTCGCGACGCGATATTTCATTTGCCTCGTCCTTTCGATTCAATGCTGAGACCCGGAGCGGACCAATAGCTCTCGTCGCGAGATAACGCGTCGGTATTTTTCCACGATTATTGCAGTTTTGTTAGAAAGTAGATAGGATATTTCAGGAATGGTGGAAAGTTTCATCGGTGAGTCGTTTAGAAAGTAACAAAGCTTCTGACAAAATTAATTATTATACGTATCTTATTATTCTTAGCTTAATTATTCCTTTAATAATCATTGTTATTCTTCAGAGGTTTTTAGAATTTATAGCCTAGAAGAGTTTTATGTTAATTTTGAAAGAAGCTGTCAGGGATTTTAATGTAGTTGATGGTCTATACAACGCTATCATGGATTTTTATATATTAGGATTATGAGTTCTCATAGTAAAAGAACTACGATATATGTAGGATTATTGCTAAATTAATCTAATTAAGATAGAGATCTGACAGAAATCACATACCAAATCGCATGTACCAGTGTAATAAAGTGTGTACAAAACAAAATTACTCCTTATTGCACACACAAGTGCTCAGTATCGAGTACGACATATTGAGAGAAGGCATCTATTGGGATTATGAGTTCTGATAGTAAAATAACTACGATATATATATTCTCTGTTGAAGTCTTTTATTTCTCAAGGAAGGTATATTTAGTGCTTCTCTTGAGAGACTGATCGACCCCTTTAGAACACATCTGCAACTGTACCTGACTCCTGAGAGAGTGTCAAGGAGGTACGTGACGCGGTTCACCTAAACACCCAATTCTTATCGAATATTAATGTAGTTCGTTCTCGGAATTTACATCTTCTAAACTATTTATTCATATCTTATCTCCTAGATTGATTTTTGTCTACAATTAAATTTATCTTTTCAACATCATATGTATGCCAAAAGGTACGATGGGGGATGAAATTCGTCACTGGCTGGTAATCGCAAATTAGAAGGCAGTATCTAGTTTATTTATGATGTATTCAAGAAAGTTGACACGTATTCCCCAAGAAATGTAGATAATTAACTAGGGACCATATTCAACCTGTACACGCCGATTTTGATGAAGCTTATGTCAGAGATAGTTCTCAAAAAAATATTTGTCAGGTATTTCTTTTTATCATCCATCACTCTTATTAGAGGGATGAAATCGATCTTTAAAAGTAGAGGTTGATAGTGTATAACTATAATAGCATAATAACTAACAACTAGTTGCCACGATTTCGCATGGTATCTCCATGGATTCTCCTGCTCTGCGATTTTGCGTTTAATTCGGTATAGTTCTGAAGCACGCGGGGAATGTCCTCGTGACAAACAACTCTAGTTTACACAGATACGTGTATTTCTTTATTCGTTTCTCTCTGCTTCACAATTCGACTATCATGATACTCGAAGTAAGTCTCTAATCTACTTATGGTTCTCTTATTTTTCAAAATTATTTCAGAATACTTCCACTGATTTTCTACTAATATAATGGTAGAACAATCTTATTATAATTGTACACACGTTGCTCTCCAATTTGTATGCACTCCAACACGTACAACCAAACGCATGATAAATTCAGAAGAATAATTCGTCATTTCCAGTGAATTCAAATCTTCAAACCGATATCTACGTCGATTTATAGTAAATTACAAAGAACAAATGGCGACAGATCCATTGAATTGACGTTCATCTTGGATCCAGGACAGATAGTCCTTCCAGGATCTCGAGAATTTCCACCATCTTGATAATTCGAAAGCTAGCAAGACGACCGCAAATACTACCAGTAAATAAATTCTGATAATTATTGTCAATGCTGCCGTAATGTAGGTAAATTGCTATGTATACTTCAGAGATAGTATTTGTTGATAATTGCTGATACTGCGGGTCAATGGAGCACCTAGATTCGCAAGAGAGTTTCTCGTGCCCTGTGTCATTGTCTCACGGCACTTTTCCTTCCTATTAGGTGTCCAGAAACCGATATTAGCTGACCAAGTGGTTCTCGAGTTTCTTTCTAATTTAGTTGGCTTATCTGCTGCAGTTTAACAGCGTATGCAGTACGTATCGTGACGGACAATGACTCTGTCGATCTTGTGGCTACCGTGTAATGAATAGACGCGTGTTACAACGCACTGTCAGCTTTGTGGAAGCGTAGAATAAGGGATATCACGACGGATATACGCATCTGTGAAGCGTCGAACTTGATCGATCCTCGCGAATGTCTTAAGTGTCACTCGAACCGTGATACTCGACTAATAGAATTCGGAGGAATTCCGGAACAGGAGACACTTAAGAGACGTTTGCGAATCTTTCTTAGGTGGAATTTTAATTTACGCTGGGAATTTAACTCCTGGATGAAATCGGAATTTCCCTCTGGGTTGGACGCCTGAGTCTCGTTTTCGGATTCTTCGATAGTAAGTAGCTATTTTGTCTCTGATATTTCAATGAATTTTTCTGCCAATTAATTGTAATAGTCTGTTCAGACTTGTAGATTGTCGTCGAAGATTCGTTAACACTTTGACTGTCATGCACATTTTATATAGTATGCTCAGAAGACTGCAATAAAATTTCCATTATTCTTAGCATATAATGATGAATTATCAAATAATAAAAAAGGAAAAAAAAATGTGAAAATTGTTAATGTTTTCTATTCAAAGTTCTGTATTTATTTACGTTGTTCAAGTTTTCAAAAAATGGTTAGAATGAAAGAAATGTAAATTTAAAAAGTTAGTATCGCCAGACACTGGTGACCATCATGGTCCAACTGAGGAGACAAACGCCAAGTCACTGATGACTTGTCACCATGGCAGTCAACGTGTTAGTAATTTCTTGATAATTTAATTCGATCAATTAGGAGAGCTTAGGTTAGGAATTGTAAATTTCGAATTTGATCGCTGTGTTTGTGTTTTGGGAATAATTAAACGATATTTTAGTGGCGATGGAAGTTTAAGTAGTTAAATAAGAAATTGGCGAGCATACACGCTCTCTGCGTTAATTAGCTGAAGCTTCTCCGGAATAGTTTCTTTAGAGGAACCCCACGATGCTTCCAAAAGCTTCGTCGTAACTTCCGCCATAGCTCGAAGGTAAACAAATCCTTTGTTCATAGTTAATGGTTTCGTTAGCGCAGTTCCAAGCAACAATGCTCCTAAATACGTTATGTGTGTAATGCTATCGCTAGCATACTTAGCCCGCGCTGGTGACATCCGAGTACCAAGACAATTAAATCATTTCAAAGGACGTTCAACTGTGCTACCTGCATTAATCAAATAGTGCTAAGGAGACACGCTCGAGCGTATTAAATTCTGCTCTGTAGTGCGCTCCGTTCCACGGAAAGCTTATTACTATGATCTAAAACTATTTGTCGAAGAATTTTTCGGTCAGTGTTGATATTTAGCAATGCAATTTAAGTCAAATTTCGTAGGGTGAAAAATAAAATCTGTGGATAATTTATTTTGCATTCGAGATAATTAAGATCTCATGTATTATAATTAGAATATTAGTTATAAATCTTATTCCATTTCATAGTCCTTTTTATTTCCTTGGAAATAGCACTGTGACGAACAAATAAATTCGCTAATTTCATCCTAACTTGCTGTTTTCATAAATCGTTGAATACTCTGAAGTAAATTAAATTGAACGTATAAATATTTGGGGAGTCCTGTTCCAAGATTGTTTGGTTGCAGGTATTCGTTATGTGACAGTGGTGCTAGGGAGGAAAAAATGGAGGGATGAAGTTTTATTCTGGGTCTGCTAGTGGACTCATGTCTAAAGTAAATTAAATTGAACGTATAAATATTTGGGGGGTCCTCCCTCAAGATTGTTTGATCGCAGGTATCTTTTATGTGACAGTGGTGCTAAGGAGGAAAAGGAATAAGAAGGGATAGCGTTTCGTCCTGGGCCTGTTAGTGAGCTCATCAGTATGGCTACCTAGTAGGCCCTGTTTTAGATAGGGATACTATTGGAAAATCGTGAAATTCTATATATAGGAAACGGAGGGGTTTTTACCGAGGACTTGCGAGAAAGTCCTCGAACCTCCTTCAAGTAGGAATCCATCTAGGGTGAAAATAATACCGCCACAAATATGTATATTCACAAATTTTTCTCATCTTTATGCAATTTGCCAGTTATCCGAACGATGCTAGGATTAATATATTAAACCAGACTAATTCACGCATTGAGTTTATTCCAATATCACACCAATTAATTTAATCAGTCAAAAATCATGCATCAAACATCACACCCAGTCAAATATCACAGTAATTCATTTAATCTTAATCTAATTTTATCCAAAACAATTTTTATACCTCGCAGAAATAGTGTCGATTCACAGTACAGATAATCCATCACGCGTGTACTCGTAGCCATAAGACCGTATTCAAATTTTTACCACCCCCGTGGCATACAGGAGAATGCTCAGGTTAATACATTAAACCAGTCCATTTCACGCATTGAGTTATTCTTGATGTATCTATGATCATTTTACTCAATCAAACATTACACGAATTAATTTAATCTTAATCTAACTATATCCGAGGCAACAATTTTTATAGCTCACGGAAACGGTGTCGATTCGCAATACAAATAGCCCATCACGCGTGTACTCGCAGCCATAAGACCGTGTTCAAATTTTTACCGCCCCCGTGGCACGTAGGAGAACACGGGGGCAGAAGAAACAACGATAATCGCTGGTCCCGTCGCACCGGGTCGGATAAAAGATGTACAAAAGCGGTGGAACGATGTCGGATCGATGGATCGGCGGAGCAGTCGAATGGCTTTCGATCGGAATGATCGCGATCTTCCAGCGCCGGCGGCCAATTCGAGCGGATCGATGCTACGCGCGCGGGTCACGGGCGAAAATCCGCGTTACGTGCCGTAAGCGTGCAAATTGCTTTTGCCAGATTAATGTCGCCGTGCTCGACACCCTGAATCGCCGTTTAATTAAATAAACGACATAGAACAGAAGTGTTCTCCCCTGTTCTCGCGCGCGCGCGAGTTTGTCGCCGGTTGGACACTGGATGATTGTCATTAAGTTAAATTATCCGACGATTGGATTCATCATCGATCGTTGAGAAAAATCGGGCCGAGGGCGAGGGTGTATTGCGGGTGTTAAAAATAGGGGAGTGAAGCTGGGGTAATAAGACGGAAGTTCGAGAAGGGGTGGGAGTGATGTGGCAGATTCAAGAAGCTGTCATGAGCTTGAGAAGTAATAGGTTGAGAGAGCAAATTGGTGTAGGATGATTGATTGCGGGTATCAATGATCATATTGTTTTAAATATATGGGGTAGAAATATTATATTTGATAATTTATTACTGTGAGATATTAAAATATTAATATCGATGGTCATATTGTTTTAAATATGTGGGATAGAAATATTATATTTGATAATTTATTATTATGAGATATTAACCCTTTGCACTCGGGAGGCACCTCTCAGTCGCCATTTAATCAGATTCTAAAGATGGATGTTAATTAATATATCAAATTTACAATTACTCAACGATGCGTGGAATATCGAAGTAAAATAATTCTACGCCTTAATTTGCATACGATTTCTTATTTACTATTTTAGAAATATCGTCGACTTTATGGCAGAAAGTCTTTGAATTATCATTTTCCTGTAGTGAAAAAATCGTCGAGTGCAAAGAGTGAAAATATTAATATCGATGATCATATTGTTTTAAATATGTGGGATAGAAATATTACATTTGATAATTTATTATTATGAGATATTAAAATATTAATTATAGAAATATTTTTAATTAGTTGGAATTTTATAGAATTCTTTTGTTACTTAATAATAATTAATGAGGTTTTGCGTAACTGATCTTTTTAATTTTATAATAGTTTAATTCACGAAAATGCTCTATGATCTAGGTATTTTTTACTGGAAGCTCGTTTTCGTGTTTTGAAATTTTCCACTCGAGCCAGGCCAGAAATTGTGGTTTCCAGGAAGATTAAAACTTGGGTTGGAAGAAGAAAAAGACCCGAGACAATGGTCAAAACTGGTGTTCTTGATGTTTAACGTAGCAGCGAGGAAACTTGGAAAGTGTCTCATAACAGGGGAAAGAGATTTCGTTGCCAAATGAGAAATGAATGCTTAAGAATGGAATGAGTAATTTGACAATAACAGATTGCATCGAATAATGTTCCAATTAAAAAGAATGTTTTAAACGACATTTCTTGGGAACTTAAAAACGAGAACGACGGTAGTACCTCTGTAATAATAATGCAAATTCTTGTCCAGCCATTTCTCTTCTTGTAAGTCCTCCATTTTTATTCCATTCTTACTTAAATAATTACCAGAATAAAATTCGACAAAAATTTTTACAAAAACGAAATTAAAATAATTTCATTATTATTAACAAATAATTATTAAACAATTCTGCAACTTTTATGCTCGCAGAAAAATATCGTAAGAGCTTCTTATTTTTCTTAAATTTGCCAAAAAATTGTAGTTCATAGTTATTTTTTATTTTTCCTCTATATTTTCCTCTTTTTTTATAAAATGTTTCAAAATCAACTTTTGCAGTCACAACCTTTGATACTAGTCGTGTTCATCATCGATGCTAGTCATGATTGATTTCACCAGGTCAGTAGAATCGTGCTTCGATATACTCAGGACTATATTCTACACGCGTATCGTGTCTATGCTCCCTTTTTCCTCTCCCTTTTTCGCACTCTCGCTCTCTTCTCCGCCACACAGTCACGTTTTTTCCGGGGGGCAACAAGTTATACGGAAAATCCATTAAATCTGTGGACGTTGCTTCCAATATGAAATACTGTTTCGCATCGGCCATCGAAACACTCTGACAAAAATGATTGAAATTGTCCAATTTCTTCGTGAATACTCGACATGACGTATCTCTGACGAATTTCCTGAATTATCTGTCACGATCCCTTAATCTCGCTTTTGTAACACGATACCTTAGATAAGTATAATATTAATAACAATTTTCAAACGCTATTCCCTCTCTTTAAAAATTCTTTGTAGATCACGTTTGTTTAAATTCCAATTTAAAATTTTTAATCGAGTAAAAGAAATTAATTAAATTTTTAATTAAATATAATAAAACTTACAAATTATTAGAAAATTCGTGTTAAATGAAAGCCTGGTATATTTTGTTTTATTTGTTTATTTAAATTATGGGTGGAATCAAGAATGTGACTCGAAAGGAAGGGGTTTAAATGAGTTTATTCAAGGATATAAATCGAGAAGGACATGGCGAGGGGCGTTAAGAAGTTCTCGTAGAGTGTTCCTCTTTGTTGAGGAGGAGATTTAGATCCAGTCGGGATATCGATTGAATTTATTTAATAGACCCCCGGATCGTTTACTCGACGAGTATTTCTTTTCGCCAGTACTTGATTTCGGCGTGCCTTAAATCTGTCTGTAGGGTAAATGGATGTAGGAAATTCTTACCTAAATCAGGATTCAATCCCGGGCAACCACGCCGTTTCCTTTCGTCGCCTCCAAGAGGCTTCGTTAATTTTTCTCCATTCCAGAAGCAATTTATTCCATTGAATAGAATACATCCGGTGAGAAATTCGATAAATTATTTCTGGTTTAACCTGCAATAACGAGTTTACCTCATTGGATATTAGAATTATATATTATACTTCTCATACTAGCAAAATTATATTTAACGTGCACAGAATTTGAAGAAATTTCGAAATTTTTCTATAATTTTATCGCGAGTGGAATAGAGGTATAGTGATTAATTGAAAATTAAATACTTCCACAATATGTCAAATTTCAAAATTAAATCATAGTGCAAGGGGTTGAGAAAAAGAAAAGAATATCTATCATATAGTTACATCGATGCTGAAATAATTATTATATTGAAATATTTAAACATAATAAAATATTATAGAATTGTAGATCGTACCAATACTTCATTACAGTATTTGTCAATTTTGATGCATCATTGAGCCAAAAATTAAGGAAATTAATTACGGTGACAATAGGCACTTCAAAATTCTGTACGCTTTCATTTATCTTCAGGATATTATACGTACAAAATATAAAATGAAATATTCATCTGAATTTGCATTACCGAATCTCGAACACTTAATCTCGAGCTCCGTGGTTCATCGATCATCGAGCAAAGTCGTGGTGTACGCATTTAAACGACGTGACGTCGTCGACTCGACCGCAAAGAAGAACGAATTAGTCAAATGAAGCACGTTTAGCTAATGACGCCATGGTGCAATAAGTAGCACGTGTGTCGTCGAATAGATTTGCGGCCGACACGTGAGGCGTCGCCTGGTTTTGGCATACAACGTGACACGTGTAACGTGTATTCGTCTTGTTGATTCATTGCGTGTGAATTATCGCTGCTCTGTGCATCCCCTTTCATTTCCTTTTGCCCCCGGTACTTGTCTTTGTCCAATTACTCGTGCTCGTTAACGTTCAATTACCTGTCAATCTGTCGCCATTAATTTCACACGTGGCAAGTACTTTATCTTGACACGTGTTATTTGTCAACTGTTACGAAGGATCCGTTTTAATTCTCAAACACCGTCGCCATTTTCGAGTAAATTTCTAGAACTAGAGGATCGAGCTATTAGTCGGATCAGAAAATATTGTTGCGTCCAGTCAATTGAATTTCTCTAATTGTCAAGAACATGTCACACTTCCTGGGTCCATCGGACGTGGGTCCAATCTGTCAAGTCTGATAATTGTAAATTTCCTATACTTTTGCATTTAGATTAATGACTTAATCCTCTAAGAGAGTAGCGAGGTATGTCTAACCTTGGCAATTATAGTCGTAATACAAAATAATAAAGTCTCCAGAATTAGCGAAAATTAAAATAAGATTTATGCTATAAACACAACCTCTGAGAGGGAGCAAATATTTTTCTCGACTGTATCTGAACGTGCCAAATTTTCTAATTATTTCTCTCTCATTCACAGTGCTAGATCGTCCATGTAATAATTTATCATTCCTCAGATGTCAGAACGAATCGTACAAGCAGGAGAATCGCGAAACCTGATCACTATCGTATAGCAATAACCGAAATGTCGTTTAACACCCTTTTAGAAATATTACACTCGTGGCTCATCCCTTCGAGAAGAGCCTGAACTTGCTCCACATTAGCGTAGTCTCTGGTAAGAGAATCATAGCTAGAGACGTTCGTAACGAAACACGCGCGAAAACTGGAGATGCCAACGAAAGTGGGTCGATCGAAGAGCTGCTTGCTGAAAAAGCTTCGTGCTAGGTCTATTGTCTCTTGGAGTGCTCGGTGTCGAAGGAATTGCCTCTTGCACCCTTTCGAGCCTTTTTCTTCCGTGTCCCTACCAATTAACGACTGGACGTCTGCCTGGAAGGATCGAAGAAGTGCCTGTGTCTTCCTACGGAATGTCACGAGCCATTGTGTACACTTGTCCTCCGATGAGCCTCGTTACATGCTCGACGAGTTCCTTTAGCATCGTTTGAGTGCTTGTTTGCTGGATGTTTCCGATACTCTCGTTAGGAAAGGAAACTTTTGCGTTGTTTGGAGAAGATTCGGGTTTGTAGTCACTTGTTTGAATTTGATTTTATTGCTCGTGCACTGCTGTGATCATCAGGTAGAGTGAACTTGTAATACGAATAAAATAGGTACAGTGGGGTGAAGTAGATGAAATTATCTTGGCAATGTATAGATTAAAGTTCTTGGACCTATAGTTAGCCAGTCGAGGTGAAATTCAGAGTCTCGAAATTATTTTATGGACACTGGAGGTCTGCATTTCTCTGGACCGAACGATCTGCTGGGACCTGGAATCTGCACGCTCAATAGCTATAAAAGTGTCGTAAACTGACTACGCACGAGCAATTCCTAGACAAGGAATTCGCATCCCCTTGGGCCTAGTCCCTCCATTGACTCGGACCATTACCTTGCTAATCTCTCTGTTGCCTAGGTGGGTGGAACCTCGTGGTCCTGGGAGAGCTATTATGATTATGGCGAGGCTCACGGATTCGTTAATCACGTCATCGCCGATGTTTCGTGGTTTGTTATAAGTCATGCTACTTCTAAATTATAAACTGGGATGATTTCTAAACTCGTGTAGGATTAAATTGGGTGTATGTGTATGGTACGTTTAGGAAAGTAGGTATATGGGAGCTAACGATGCCATCAAAGAGTATGCACGTCATTAAACAGTAATGAGACGAAAGAAAGAGGGTATGCTTCATTTGCAACCTGCTGATGAACTCACCAGTTAGGCTTTTTAATAGGACATGTACCTTGGACGTAGAGGCAGGTCAGGTCTGGAAATGTATTTGTGGGGTCAGAATCATTAGACGAGAATTTTCCAGAATTTTGTTGATGCGAATTTCTCTGCCATTTTTTTTTTTTTTTTCTCGTTTTCTAATTAGAGGTGGTACTAAGTATTAATCAAAGGATTTATATTTGTCATTTTTCTCTTGGAAAATTAATAGAACTAACGAGGATTGTGTTGTATACGATCTTTTCAATATTTATCAATATCCAATATTTATCTTAGGCTTTCAATTCGTACCCCAATAAAATTGACCAGCAACCTACCCTCACCTTCTCCTCCCGATCCATCAAGTGCCCCACTTCCATTTGCCCAAATATTTCATTCAAATACCCCACATTCGCCGCGAAATTGCCCCAAATCGCTCGAACGTTCGCTTTACATAGATTTTCGTCAATAAAGAATCGTTCGAAACGAACCCGGGGATCCGCTGTTCCCCTCCCTGCTGCTCGTAATTTTTCTCTAAACCGAGAAGGGGCGTTTCCGTGGCGGCGACAGAAGTTGGTGCAGCCACGAGGAAGAGGAGGCGTAAATCGACGGCTCGATGAAGCAGGCCACAACACTTTGTCTCAGGCGTGTAAGTGCACTCGACGACTTTAGACGAGCGTCGCCGATGGCGGTTCCTTCCTCTCGCGAGGGACCGGCGCTTTCAAAGGCCGCCTTAAGGGCGCACCCCACGGAAACCACCCTCCGGGCAAACAATGGCAATATACACCGAGTTACCACCGATGTTTCGAGTACTCCATTCGAATACGAGTCGACTTAACGACGTTATTAACTAGGGTACCAAAGGTTGCTCTCCCTTTTTATTGCGCCATCGTGAGATTCCCACAGCGAGTAATTTCGTTGGCGGGTGAGCGTATCAAAGGTCGTTAATGGATGAATATATTAAAATTACGTGGCACGGTAATATATCCCAGGTGATGAGAGGAAAAGGGAGCAGGATGAGAAATGAAAGGTCGTTTCGTTGAGGATCATCTAAGGGACTTAGATCTGTGTAGACACCCAGGTACTGGGGTTTAGGTCAGACAGAGTTTGTACGAGAGGGATGGTCGATGTTTAGAGATGAACATTCCTCTGGTGGCGAGTGTGGGTGGTTGTTGATGATCATTTGACGATGAAGAAAGCAGGTTATACGTTAGGGTCTTATATGTTGGGAGAAAGATGGTAAATAATTTTTCTGTGGTGAATAGTAACGTGGAGAATTGTTATCTGGGATCTCCCTCCATGGGGGTTTGTTTGATACCTTGTGTAGTAACTGGGTGCTTCCTCGAAGCTAGGCTAATAAATGACTGGTGTCATAGAGCCTATGAGAACCTTGCTGAAGGTCACACTTCTGCACAGTCCACCGTGTAGTGCACATTACAGAAATCCTCGGATGCTCCCCATGGGGGGTATTAGATTAGTCTTGTGGTTCCTATGGTGCTGCCGATTGGTACCCCGATGGCCATCTTGCTATGATAGTTAGCAGATAGAAGACGCTTCGTCTTAGGCTTGCTAGTGGACCCGTCAGTAAGGCTTCCTAGCAGGCCCTGCCTTACTTAGGTAGCATACAAACTTGTATTTTATGGGAGTCGAGGAACCTCCAATCTCCGTTTTCCATCTAGTTCCTGAGGGTACAGTGAACGTTGGTTTTTACAGTTATTTAGATGACATCTAGAGCCAGGTATTTTAAAATAATTTTTGTACATCCTCTTCTTGAACATTATCTTCATTTCTCTAGAAATGCATAATTTCTGAATATTTATAACAGACGATTTTCAATTTAATTTTAACAGAGTATTTCTAATATGCAGAATTATTTATTTCAACAACGAACAGAAGGTATTATTGATTTCCCTCCAGTCTAGTTGGAATATTTATGATAAGCAACGTGATTATTTTCGAGAATGGTTTAACATTACCTTACCTTCGAAGAATCACTGCAAAATTTCTCTCGTTATTTTAATTACAATTTTATATACAGAGATGAAGTACGCACTCTTGTGAATGTTTAAACAGTATCGCAAATATTCGTATAATATGCGTTGATTACACAGGCCGGTAATTAATGAACTTTTTCAATGAAAGGTCACACATAGAATACGTAACACACGGTTAACACGCGGATGCATAATTCCCCGAAATTCCTGGAAAACGGTGCGCCTGGCTTGAATGCCGAAGATAATCATTTTATTTATGATTCAATTACACAGTTTATCGAAATCCATACCGAATAGCTGCTCCATATCTTCAGATTATAGCCGCAGTTTGTCTTCTTTATTGCTGGCCGCTCGACTTTCTTGAATAGTTTATAGCGTCAAGTTCAACGATTCATTAGACCAGTTCCGTTCCCTGGGATGGCAGACGATTATTCATCGGGGATCCAGGAGAGCACGGATCATTCGATTGCAGTCTAATTAGAGCTGCATCATTTTTCCCGCAAATGATATTCGATGCGTTTAATTAGACAATTCGTAGAATGGCTTCGACAAACTTCGCCTCGCAGTAGCATTTGCATAGCATTCGAGATTGGTACCGTAGAATGCCAATTATCTAGACATCAATCACCCATAAATTGATTCGCTGCAGATGTATTCTCGTGGATGGAAATGCCAGTCCTTAAGACTGAGGAACAGTCGCGTGTTTACGTCCAAAGGATCGTTAGCTTTCTATAATTTAGAGTTTCCGATGATCGATAACGGAAATATTATTACCGGATTAAACTGATTCCTGGCTCGACAGGTGATCGATGCGCTACGGTACCTGAATTCGTAACAGGGTTTTCAACTTGGAATTATATCAGCCGGATATTCGAAGAAGCTACGGTACCTCGATGCGTTCAATAATTCTAGACTGGAAATTTTCTATTTAATATCACGTATATTAAAACACGGGTTCGTGACAGATATATTCTTACTGATTTTCTTCATATATAATAACACCAACTCTATTTAATCGAATCACTTATAATTAATTATGCAGTTACTAAAGGGTGTCCCAAAATTCACTCAAGATTTGAATTTCGCGCTATTTGTAAGGTATTGACAACGAAAGAGAAAAGACAGCATGATAGCTGACAGTTCAGAGTTATTAACACTAGATTTACGGAAGGGTTGTTCCAATTATACGATGGTAACAGATTTAGTTAACTTATATTAAGATTGTTGATATATATAATTATTTTTAAGTTAAACTAATCGTTAAAGAAGAATGGCACGTGGTCTCCTTTACCTGTCAATTTGACAGGTGTCCTTAGAAATAGGCATACAGATAGCATCCGTAAAGCAAGTGTTAAAAATGGAGCTCGACATGAAAGAACAACACGTCTTCATTGTTCAGCAATATTTATAATTTGCAATTAAAAATGTCTTCTACCAAAATGACTTCTTGCGTGAATTTTGGGACATCCAATAGGTAAATAAATTAAAGGAAAAATATGAAATTAAATTCACGTAAATTCATAATAAAATAGGCATGAATATGCAAGATGCACTTGCAAGGAGGAATCCGAATGGAAATCGTTGTTTTAATTATTAATATAATAGATTTGTTTGCTCTCTAAGTCTGCGGACCAAGGTATTTATCTGCCATCTTGGTAGAGATAAATTTACATGCATGAACTTGCAGCCATTCTGCATGTCCTCGACTATTGTACACATATTATATCACGTATTCATGTCTTACAGAACTCCACAGCCTGCAGACTCTCTGCTGACATGCACGAAACTCGCATGCGGACACGTGTCCGTAGACAATGCCTGTAACCTTATTCGAGCTTTAACCAGTATTTCACCCTGTAATCCACCTTGGATTCCAAGACAATGCGCAAATGGTGCGTGGACTTGGTGCAAGAACGAGTGAAAATCCGCGGAATGTCGCGGAAGCGAGCACCGCAAAAACGTGCTATCGCTGGGAACGGCAGATCTGGTTAGGTTCGTTGAAAATCGTTGAAATTCGCAGATTCCACGAACTGTAACGAGACGACGCAAGTCTTATGGAAACCAGGATCTTCGTCGCAAAAGACCTTTTCGTTCCTCTCGTTCACGTAACTGTTAGTGAATCCGTGGTCTCAGACGTGTGTATAGTCTTGGAATTCGGATTGGTACTATTTTCCATGGGGAATGGAATCCCTTTTCGTCCAATTTTCGTCAACAATGGCTCGAACTGTTTTCTGGCGATTTAAGTAGTCTAAAATTAAATAGGGTCCTCACTTTGTGATTTAGGCTTGATATTGGAACTTAATACAATTAATTATTAGTGAATCCGTGCTCTCAGACGTGTGTATAGTCTTGGAATTCGGATTCGTACTATTTTCCATGGGAAATGGAATCCTTTTTTGTTCAATTTTCGTCAACGATGGTTCGAACTGTTTTCTGGAGATTCAAGTAGTCTAAAATTAAATAGGGTCCTCACTTTGGGATTTAGGCTTGATACTGGAACTTAATACGATTAATTATTAGTGAATCCGTGCTCTCAGACGTGTGTGTGTAGTCTTGGAATTCGGATTCGTACTATTTTCCATGGGAAATGGAATCCCTTTTCGTCCAATTATCGTCAACGATGGCTCGAATTGTTTTCTGGAGATTTAAGTAGTCTATAATTAAATAGGGTTCTCACTTGGTGTGAGGTTGGGGATATAGGCTTGGTACTGGAACTTGATACGATTGTGATCTGCTTAATTAGATAATGCGAAGAATTTTTTCGAAATTTTATACCTATTAGGAATTTTTATGTGAGCAATCTTGTAGGAAATTTGATGGTGGGGTGATTTTAATTTTAAATTCAATTGTTTCTTCTATTTTAATTAATTTGTATGAATGCTAGGATATGTAATCGAATGTAGTTTATTGTAAATCGTCTGTAAATTTAGTTTAACGTTGTAGAATAAATAATTACGCCAACGATTCAACGAGGATTCATTTAATAAACATAGGAATGAATATTTCATCGAGTCGTGTGTATCGATAGATCTTGTTTTCGAGACCTTACTAGGTTCCGACCTCGTAAAACCAGTCTTCGTTCAAATTAGCATTCGAATAGCTGCAGTTACGAATTTGTTCGCGATAAAAGATGGAATAAATAAATATTATAAAGCTGTTAGAATAACCATACAAGTGTATGAATTTGCGTAAAGTGTTTGACGGTTTTCCAATAAACATTGACAACCCGCTTTATGGCCAAGCGGAAAAAGCACAATTTCGCGAAAAATGGTCCGCAAATTGCATCAATATAAGCGTGTCACATCCCTTTGCAAAAACAATATGTAACGTAAAGTGGTACGGGTGAGAAATGGTCCCTTTTGAACCTACTATATTAACGAAGAAAACCAAATTTTTCGACGTTTCCATAACTTTTATAAATATCGCATTATTTTTATATTCGTAATTTGAGGTATTAATATTTCGCGCGAAATAAAGTGGAAAAATCGGAGAATTATGGAGTGGAAGGATTGAAATTTTCGTAATCACGATAGCGCTCGTACTTCTTGAGTAAAGTACCTCGGCAAACTGGCCAAAGTTCGAACGTGTAATTACGTTCTACGTGACAGTAAAAAAACAAGAGTGGAGCGATGAATTTATTAAAAAGTTTCTTTATGTTCCAGACGAGTTCAGAAGTAAAATTGCCTGCGAGAATGATGTCATCAATCTTGCCTGCCACCCCGGACAAAGGGTTGCCATTTTCAGTGCATCGTTTGGCAGAACTGAGTACGAGTCTCTACAGTGTCCACAACCTCACGACGTAAAGGAAGAAAGTGAGTAAATTTTGTATCCATATCCAGAATATACACTTTTCTATTTCATTCTTGCATTAGTATTAAATTAAATTAGTATTACCGTGTTGCATATAAAAAAATTGAATTAAAAATATAGACTATTAACCCTTTGCACTCGAGAGGTGATTCAGTCACCATTTCATAAAATTTGGAAAATCGATATTAATTAATATATCAAATTTAATGTAATGTAACAGTGTGCGAAGTATCGAAGTCAAATAATTCTACAATTCTTTTATTTACTGTTCAAAAAAGTATCGTCAGTTTTTTAGTGGAGAATCTTTGAATTTCTACTCTTCTCTAGCCAAAAAATTGTCGAGTGCAAAGGGTTAATATTCGTGAAATTTCTGTCATCGAAGATTGTTTATTAAATTTTCTTTTGAAAATTAAGAAAATATTTATCTACTTTAATATCGCAATAATAATTATTGATTTCGCCAATGTTCTGTCGTTTCCCTCAAAATTTCTTTAACCCATAATTATTTTAGTGTCATCTGAAGTTTCAAAAATATATTTCTCGGTGTAAATAAATATTACGAAAGAAAATGAAGTTTCATTTGGTGGAATTAATAGACCAAAACTTTCCTTCTGGTTTCCATAAAACATAATGCATTTGCGAAAAAGTAAAGTTTTGACCATCGATGTTTCGCAGCTTTTGGCTGCTGGAGGAAATTTAAAAACGCTCTTACAGCGTTTTGATAATTCCACTAAATATCGCTGCTGCAACCATGAAAGCCGTCGTGGAAAGTAACGACCAAAAAGATATTCGGAAGTTAGTCGGGTCATTAAATGTTTACGCGAGCGTAAACATTCATGGACGCGATGTTGAGACAGAAGCGCGTAAGATGTACGATATAATGGTATCTTATGAATCTTAAAGAGCATCCACGTTTTTGATAAGTTTTAAAACAATATCGATGTACCCCTTGCAATTCCTTTTAGCCAGACAAAATATTATTCTTTCATCCTATCTTACACTCCTGGCTTCCTCGAGGCGCTGGATCTTTAAAAAACATTTCCACGTAATTTCAACATTGACATCCCGATGGAATTTGAAATGAAATTAATACAAAAATATCTTTCGTTAGTTCAAATATAAGAAGGAATGAAGGAAATAAATAAATTCGTCGATAGTACCATCATAAATCACAAAATCACTTTGCGTACAATTTTTTGATTGTGATTTGACGAGATAAAATAATTTCTGAGTGACGAATAAATTAAAAGATTTCAATAATATTATATCGAATATTAACCCTTTGCATTCGGCGATTTTTTCGTTACAGAAAAATAGTATAATTTCGAAGACTTTGGAAAGACCCATAAGATCGACGATATTTTTAAAACGATAAATAAGAAATCGTATGCAATTTAGGACGTAGAATTATTTTACTTCGATATTTCACGCATCGTTGGATAATTGTAAATTTGATGTATTAATTAACATCCATTTTTAGAATCTGATTAAATGGCGACTGAGAGGCGCCTCTCGAGTGCAAAGGGTTAATATTTTATATTTGACACGAATTTATTTATTTATTTATTAAACTGGAAAACCTATTAGAATACAAAGAAAATGAAAAGAAAAAGAAAATGAACGTATACGGAGTTTACAAGTTTATTAAAATAGAAACACCAAAAACTTCTATTACTTGATTATTATTATTTGCCAAGGAAGTGATTCGATGTATAGGATCGGTATTTGACAATCGTGATTTGTAACAGACAGGCCAGAATGTACGCGACGTTCTAAATGCTCTTTGAGGTACATATAGGTATATCATTAAGTAAGGAAGGACATTTAATCACGCCATTTAAAATTTTCGAAGTTATCTATTTTCTTTCGAGCACTTCGGAAGATATTCTTTCACACACTTCTGAGAATACTCGAGATTCCCGAAATACCTTAGGAACATATGCTCTTCTCCCTCTTTCACGAAGTCACTTCGAATGCGACATGACGTTAGAGTAAAAGCTACCCATAGAACAACGCATTTGCATTCAATAGTCGTCCGAATCGATTCGAAGTGGTGGAATTCGTGGCGGACTCTAGGAGAAACTGGAACAGGGGTCGGGTAGCTATCAACCCCTTCGTGACGTTGTCCAGACGGCGTCCTCGTGAGGATAACAGTCCCGAAAACATTGAAATGCCATTGGCCACGTATCACTCTCTGTAAAAGGCTTCCCTTATCCGATACGCTGACTTTGCCCCTCCGTGACCTGGTTAGACGAATTTTTCTACAAATGTTGTTTCTGATTATCAGAATCTAGGCTTCCTGTTCATGAATCCAAAGAAGGGTGGAATTTTAACGTTATTCATTGACTCGTGAATCTTTCATTTCTATGAATCGTAAGAGAACATCGACGAACGAGTCTTCTTTTGTACATATAAACGTGGACAGAATGAATGGCATGGAAATAAGGAAATAGAAATTTTCAATGAAATACAACGCGAAGAAAAGTTATTTAGAATGTTGAATTGTATAAAAGACAAGGTTTAGTTATAATTTTTCCGATTTTGCTACGTTCCTTTGAGCTTTCGACTTATTTTAATTTATTTTAATACATTTTTTCCTTCCCTTGTTCTAATTTAATTTATTCTTTGTCTTGTTTTAATTCATTCTAATTTCTATCTATTCTATCTTTCTATCCTATTCTTATTCTATCTGTCTATCTTTCTATCTTATTCTAATTCTATCTATCTTTCTATCTTATTTTTATTCTACCTTTCTATCTTTCTATTTATTTCTAATGTCCCAGATATTCTTGCTTGTAACTATTGCTGTTTGCTGGAGTAGAAAATAGAGTTGCTTCTTCAATCCTTTTTATTGAAATATTCTATAGCAGCTTCTTACTCTCAGCTTCTCACTTGATGATTTTAAGATATTAATGCACTTAATGTCTCAGTCTAGCATTTCTCTAAACAGATTCCAATAGATCCATGAGTTATATTTGCTAGTAGGCTTTTGCATCTCGGTAGGTTTTTGAGTAAGTATTACGATCACTGATGAATGATGGTGAATTGAAGAGCTTAGGTCTAGACTCGATTTTATTCCCAGTTGTCTTCTGTTGATTCTTTCATTAATCGCAAAATCCAGTAGGTTCGGTGTTTTATCTTCTGCTTGTGGCCAATATGTGGATCTGACCGTTGAAATAGTAACGAAGCAGTACTCCCGTATCACTTGTTCTAAAGTTCGACCTCTGGGGGTGATTGTTCCTCATCCCCAACGGTAGTGTTCCGCGTTGCAATCTTCTGCAGCAAGAAATCTGGCATCGAGCAAATTAAATAGATCTTCAGATATATCCTTCGTTATGCACCAGTGATATGCAAAATAATCTGTCCAATAAATGATGCAATTATTTGTAAGAGAATACGTAGTCCACTCATCCCAAGTGATTTTAATTATTTTCCATTTTCGGGAGCTTAAATCACCCTACTACATTCTGCTGGGAATCCACAATTTATTATTTAGACTATTATAGCATGCGGAAAACTGGTTTCGAGACACAAAAAATTGACAAAACGACAGGAACAGAATAACAAACTCAAAGCTCATAAAACTAATTTAACTTAGGAAAAGAGCACCAAGATACAGAAACGAAAACACACAAAGAGGCACTCTAATTTAACTCTCTTTCCAACACCGAGGGACTCACGCTCGTGCTGGTCACAATTGATTTCTGAGGACTCTGTTTCGGTCGTCAAGGGACCTGCTTTTATGCTTTTCTTAACCTACGCTTCACCTCACCGAAGGAACCTCGCAATTTAATTTTGCTCCCGAAAAAAACATTTGCTTCTACAAAAAATATTTTTGTTGGCAATGGCCGATTCGCGATTTCGTTTTGAAATAGTATCCTACTCTATTAATAATCAGTATAATTACATACCATTAAATATATCCAATATCATCAGTAATACAATGTTCACCATACAAACGTGTACATATTTTATTACCACGTATTCTATTTCCATCGGTTCTTCGACACATTCCACGTCGGTTAGCTGTTAAGCAAAACCAGTCGAAATTGTCTCTGAGCCTTCGTAACTGGGTTATAATTCCAGAGCCAAAGTGTCCGCGATTCGTGGCCACAAATTTCGTTCCCACCACGCGCAATAGCTTCGACGAGAGCTTTTATCCGAGCTTCGCGGATTCGGCCAGATTCGGAATGAACCCTCTATGAATTTTCTCTATCGAACAAATTCCCGAATCAATGGAACCCTTCTTACGGTTCGTGGGACAGCATAGCCAGTTCAAAGGCTTCCTTGCTTGTTCTTTAGCCTCACTCGATCGTGACAATGAGGTACACGTAATGGCTGTTCCTCGAATGGTCCTCCACGGCACTGTCGGCCCCGATATCGTTTCAATCTGCGTGTTCCTTGGTCACGTGACACATCGCCCTGTTCTGCCACGTCGTTCGCACAAAGGAACCTGCCATGACTGTGACACGACGGAGTGGCTTCCGGCTCTGACACGTTTCGTGGTTCCACGAGAACCGCGAGAAGGAAAGTCGGATATCCTAACTCGATTCTTGGATAAATAATTCGGAAATAATTGAGCAAACGTTTACCTAGGTCAGGATGATACTCGTGGATTGTTAGACGAATTTTGATTTCATAAATCTTCTATATATCGTGTTTTATTGCCGATATTAGCAGATTTATGTCAGGAATTTTTACGTGGTCACTTGTTTTACTGTGGAAGTCGATATTTGGTTTTCGTTATTTAATTCACATCACAGCCTGTAAATAGGGATCAATATATTCTGATTATGTTCCTTCCGTGGTGAGTTCTACTTGCTTTATTTCTATGCGCTATTAAATTAACGAGGAGGCATTAATGTATGTAAATTTTAAACCATTATGGTCCAATGCGGTATAAATGCAGGAGGCAAACGAGGTTTCCCTATAATTAGAAAAATATTTACCATTAACGGGTTAAATAAAATGGGAATTTTGCGTGTACAGAGAATTCCTTTATTAATGATAGTTGAATCTCGAAATTATTCCTAAAATATAAAAATCAAAACGGGTTTAATTAAAATAAATTTCACAGGTAGATGAGAATCGACGTGGATTCTTGAATTTTCCAGTTTGTTGATCAAACAATCAACTCGATATCTACAATTAATTCCCCACCGTGCTTAATCATCCTCGAGCTCGATTACCATAGATACGTGTCAAACCAGATTTCCGTGTTGACATAACAAAAAGCACTCTTTGCTCGACGAATGCCCCCGAAGTGGAAGGAAAAGGTAAAACAAAAGGGGAAAAAGGTATACTAAAGCAGTCGTGAAAGCTGCTTTAAAATGAACAAAAAGGAATTAAAATGGCGCTTTGTAATCGTACGAGTGCGATGCGGGATTCATGTCAAGCGTGGGATTATTAACCGTAGATTGATGAAGTTGACGTTTCCATTAAGCGCGGTGAAGTAGTCACAGTCACGCTTTAATCCGACATTCAGTTTTCATGCGACGAGCGATCCGCGCGATTTCTGTTAAGCTTGGAAACCGGTGTATTTTTTTTCCTGCCCTCTTCTCAACGAAACTACGAGCAGACGTACTGAATAGATCAATTTCGTCTGATTACAGTGTTTGAAACAAATTTTTATATCGTTTTATATTCAGGATTTTGGGGGGGACTTAGAATATGTCGATATATATATACAGTTGATCATTATTTATATAGTATTTGGAATATTGGAGTGATTTTGCTGATAGATGTCCGATTTAAAATTGGATGCGTAACTTATAAATTAATAATATCTTTGAGGTCGTAATTTTAATGAATTAGTACATTTTAATAGTGGCAGGTTTAAAATTTACGAGTTCGTAAGCTTCGCGATTAATATGCAATTTATATATTAATTGCACTCTATATATAATTGAAAAAATTATTTCATAGAGTGCATATAATATCGTTAAATAATTGCAGTAGTAAATGATAATTTATAGCAGCATTTCTTGAATTTTCTTCAAATCAACATCATTTTCCTACTAATATTTCCTTCCAACAAATATTTAATTAAGTAATAACTCTTGTCAGAGGTTCTTCTGATACTAATCCGAGGATCATACGGATTTAATTCTTATATAATAATAATAATGATGTAGGAGTTTAGGGATCCAAAGGGATTTGGGTTCAAATTAAAGAAGGCTTCTTGTCTTAGAAGGTTTATTTTTGATACATTGATCACTTACTTTGTCGAAACCTTTTTACGATCTGAGTTCGACGATTTCACACAGGTGGAATCCTTCCTCTGTCGATTTTTCTTGCTTTCGATCGTCTCATAACGATCGCAAGCACATAGCCGCCGTCATTACTCTGTCGACGACCGCTTGGACCCGATTGTCGTCGATTTTCTTACAATAATAATCTTCAAATTTAATTATAACTTTAGTCAGAGGTTCTCGAGATACTAATCCAAGGATCACACAGAATACCCAAACCACGAAGTTTCAAAAATCGCAGAACTTTTATAATATTCTCCCCATAATGCAGACACGCACTATCACGGGATAGTCACGAGATAGTCAGGACAATCACAAGTACCCTTACTCCTGCAATTATAATTCAGAGTAATATCGAAAATTGTTAATTATTTGTCAATCTACAAAAATTCCGAACGAATTCCTGTCCAGAACAGCTTCGTGAAACAATTACTGATAAATCCATTCGATATCCACTCAAATAAATCGGTTATTAGAAATATTATTCGTTCCTCGACCATTAATCCATCGATTTGTCCAATTTTTCTGTTACCAATTTATAAAAACTCGGACCACAGTGCCGCTCGAATAACTGGATTAATCAACTGCAAGCTCGTGAATTTCGATACGTCAACGATTATCGAACGTAGACGAATTTTAGTGGAATTTTAAGTCACCGTTCATTCGTGTACACGTGGCAGGTTATTATTTTCAGAACGCGAAATCGAGAGTCGAACGTTATAACGCGCTCATCGGGAATATTCCGCGCGAATTTCGACATTTTTCACGCGCGACAAATGGAGCGGAACATTTGTTTTCAGCGGCACGTCATGTTCCCTGTGATCTCTTATGAAACGGTTCGGCCGCGAGAATTGTTCGCCGTTACGTGATAAATCAAAGCGAATTTTTAATGCACGAATGAAAACCAGCGAATAACAGACGCGGCCACTTTAATTTCAACAGGCACAACGAGTTCGGCCGATTTTTACGAACAATTTCGCATCTCAAGCCAATTTACCCGCACCGTTTACCGTGGAAAAATTCGTTCGTGCGTTTGCCATTTTATGATCCCTCTCGTCTTTTAAAAAACCTAACCTAACCGGTACGGATATCCCGTGATTCGATTTCGCATGAAACGATTAGTTCCGGTTGCTTTGTCGGGGGATGGGACACGGAGTATTTTGAATAGAATGCTTTGGATAATTCGGAATCTGTGAAAAGATACGTATAATTAAACTAAATGATAGTAAAGTAACTACTATACTACAGTTTAATTAACGATATTGTTTATAAAAGGAATTTTGTTCACTTCAGTGACGTGTATCATTGACGACAATTTTAAGAAATTCTTCCTGGAAGAATATGGTAAAATAAATTTTTATTTGCAGCAGGCTTTTCCTAGGAAATTCCCCAATTTTAGGGAATAAACTTGCCCAAAAGTGTCATTTAAATTTATTTATTTGCCAAAAAAATAAACTTGCGCAAAAATGATCATGCCCAGTCTAAATTTTTCACGAAACCAGGGATATTCACCCATCATCCATATACTTAGAAATATAAATATCGAAATTTCAAGTTAAACGATAATTTACGTATTTTAGAATTTTCTCAAACAGGCTTCCTCGATAGAAAAGAGTAAAAAAATTCAAAAAAATGTGATAGCAGGAAAGAAAAATTGCTTGAGCGAGAAAGTACATAATCGACTGAGAGCGACAAAGGCTGTCTCAATTTGCAGCCTAATGAGCAAGCAACAGAACGTTCGCCACGAGTCGGAAGTTCATGGATGGTGCTGTTCGATTGACCCAAAAAGCTTGAGTACGATTGACGCGGCCCGCTAGCTCGCGGGAAGTTCTCCTGATGGCTTTTCACTCCGGATGGCTCGTTTCTGTACTTAATGGCCAGTCAGTCCGTACGAAAGGACTTGCTTAATAGCCATTGTTTGGGCCGGTGGCAAGTGAATAATGATCGGTCGTATTCCATTCGTAGGTTCCACCTAACCTTTAATACCTGGAATTCTCTATTTAATAGCGGATTCTCGGGTTCGCTGAATCGAAAGGATTCGTCCCCCACTCCTTGGAAATTCCTACGATTCCAGAAAAATTTTGTTTCATCCTCATTTAATCGTATCTTGTTGATTTCCATTGACATTTCTTTTTTAATACTTTGTTATCACGTTCTATTATTGGACAGGGTGACTGACGTTTGGAAAGGGATCGAATGCTTTAAAGCACATTTTATGTATAGTCATTGCTTCACTGTATTATGTGTTGTCTTTTTCAACCCTTTCACTGCTACTGGTGACTATAGTCACAGGCCACAAAAATTGAGTAGAAATATTATACTACTATAACTTCTCTCGATGCTAACACACGATCCTCTATTCACTACGTCTCGACTACACACATTTTTCTTTCTGCCTTCTCTGCATCCTTGCACCCTTGTTTAACCCCTTGGCTACTGTGGGCGCCTATGGGCGCTTACAAATTTTGCGTTTGTGACACGGAGGGCGCCTATAGACGCTCGGCTTCGTTTAGCTTTCTGACACGGAGGGCGCTTGTTTTCACAAAAATGGCGCACATCGTCACTCAATTCCTGCAGTATGGTACGGCCGTTGCGTATCAAAATCTGCCGTTGTCAAGGAGTTAAAGTCTACCACTCTCTCTTTTCATACACAAGCTCTCTTCGTTGATCACTCGTTTCCCACGCAATCTCACCTTTGATGGGTCAGGTACTTCAGACACTCGGACGCATTCCTAGACTTTCGTTCATTGCTTGCACTCGATCCAGTCATAAATATCTCATCCGTACAATCCTTGCACGTGGTCACCCATCCGACATCGTCCTAAACTCCTAAGTCGAAACCAATGCACCTATTTATTATTCCTTTACTGGAGTCCTTCGCTGATCGCAGTCCCACGTATATCTAGTTCAAAACTTTGCACGTTTGTAGATTTAACCCTTTCGCTACTACGAGTGACTATAGTCACCGGTCACGAGACGCCATCTACGCACGACGGGTGACTATAGTCACCGGTCACAAAAATTGAGTAAAAATTTAAGACAAGTGCTACCGTTCCTCTTAGTTCTCTTCGCAAAGAATTGCAAGCTCTATTGCGATGGTTAGTTTTTCCTTTTCTTTTTTTCTCCGAAAGATTTGCGTCGAAAGACCGAATGCTAAAGATTGCACTGTCAATTATAATGTTACCATCTTTGAAACGTCGCTTCGTTCTACGGGAGAGTCTTCGTGGTGACGTCCGCCATAGCGAAAGGGTTAATGGTATCTGGTAACAAGTATCCTCGTCGTGGCGATGGTATTAGATGGGAAAAAAAGAAAAGGAAGAGCTATATATAATAACACGCCCTATATATAATAAAATAAAATTATAATAAAATTTTAATACTCTGTGGGGGTCATTATGATGACGCTAGCTCCTTAGGGAATTATTATGATGTAGGTCTTGTAATTCCTATCGTGCTACCTTTCACACCCTAATGGTATTTTTCTTATTTATCTTGCGATAAATAATGGGGACGAGTGTGATACAAATGGCGAATGCTGATGTAGATTCGAGGGTAAATAACATTTGGAGAGAGGGTGGAATGCTGGAGGTATTCGGCTCGGAGTGTAAAGGGGTTTTCAGGAATGTTCGACGTTCCTAATTTATTGTGCATTATTCGGATGCTGTGGTTCCCGCGCATTGTTGCGTGAAATATAGATCTCGCGAGTTGAAGAAGCAACTAGCTCTGCCTGGTAAAATAAAATGTCTTGTAAATGGAGACAGCGATAATTAATTACACGGGCGAAAACTGAATAGACAAAAAGCGTAAGCCGGAAAGTTGGATAAGGTAAATGAAAAACGACGTTGTACTAGTCGCGATGTATCTAAAGTAGGTTGTAAAACAGCGGCACTCGAGTTAGCGGAAGATTTCTTGAAAGCTCTTTGAATAATGAAAACCACCACCGTAAAATGTAATTTCCCCGAAGAAATTAAAGCGCCACATCCTTTTTACGTAAACCAAATAAATAAAGCCGGTATTTCGCATACTGCGTACCTTTCTGCATTATACACGGGGGCTCGTAATTCGTCCTACAAGTTGACTATGGGAAATTGTGGTGTAGAGCAAACTGAAACAACGGAATAACCTCTTGTCGCGGGAAGCTTCATTCTCCAAGAGAAGACGACTGAAATTGCATTTTAAATTGTCCCTGCACGCGTATTTAATTGATTTTCAGAATTAACCTTCTGGTTTTTCATTATCCCTTCTGTATAAATACCACTCCACACTGTACGATATAAAAATTAGAAAGAATGTAGAATATTTTTAGAATATTATACTTAGAATTAGACACTAAAAGACTCGTTATGGTCTTTTAGTAGCCAAATTCTAAATGCTGAGTAATTTGGGACTCGGTGCTTATTTGTTTATTGTGCACTCTAATTAAACTTTTATATTTCCTCGAGTCACTGGATACGAGGCGTCGTTCGGAAGCCTTATTCAGGCTATTAGGCTTCAGCACTTAATATCTGGCTACCAGATGGGCCGTAGAAGCTCGGGACCAGGTCACACGAGGTGGTCTCGCGTTATCCCCACTTTTTCCGTCTTAAATCGTAGGTAACAAGGTCGCGGTCAGTCCCTTCAGAGGACATAACTCGGAAAGAGAAGACATCTTCAGCCTTGACCTTGGATTGGAGGGAGTTTCTCCTCCTTCGAGGAAAGTGCTTGCCTTCCGATCGAGCGTAAAAGGGGCCCGTTCTGGAAGATAGAGTTGTCAATTATATTTGTCGAGTTCCGCAGTGAGTCAGTTATAGTTGTCGAGTTCCACAGTAAGACAATTATAGTTGTCGAGGTTCATAATGAGTCGGTTGTAATTGTCAAGGTCCACAATCAGTCAGTTATAGTTGTCAAGTCCCACAGTAGGTTAATTATAGTTATCGAGTCCCACAGTGAAGTCAGTTATAGATACCGATTTCTACAGTGAGTCAGTTATAGTTGTCGAGTTCTACAGTGAGTCAATTATAGTTATCGAGTCCCACAGTGAAGTCAGTTATAGATACCGATTTCTACAGCGTGACAGTTATAGTTGTCGAGTTCCACAGTGTGTCAATTATAGTTGTCGAAGTCCACAGTGAGTTACTTATAGTTGTCGAGTTCCACAGTGAGTCAATTATAGTTATCGAATCCCACAGCGAAGTCAGTTATAGATACCGATTTCTACAGCGTGACAGTTATAGTTGTCGAGTTCCACAGTGAGTAAATTATAGTTGTCGAAGTCCACAGTGAGTTACTTATAGTTGTCGGGTTCTACAGTGAGTTACTTATAGTTATCGAGTTCTACAGTGAGTCAGTTATAGAATTAGTTTTCGATTTATTGAATTAATATCAAAGTCATATAGTCACATAGTCGAAAGTCGAGAGTCTAGAGTTTGTTAGTCAGCAAGTCGCTGACTTAATAGTCTTATCAGATAATCACTAGTAGCAACTCCGCTTCAGTGCTTCATTTAACCACCTCGTCCCTAATCTTTCCTACAAGAATGACATATTAGAAAAGACAATAGTACCTTTTAGATTGCTCCAAATCGTTCGACTTAAAGTACATCCCAAAAATTCCCTAAAAATATCTCAAAGAAAATTCAATTACCGTAATTCGCTGAAACCTCTCGCACCACCAGTCATGCTTCACCCTATGTACCACAATAATAACAGAAAGTAACGTAGAAATCAACCACCATATATTGGTATGTACTATCAAACGAGTTTACTAATTTCCCAAAGTAGAACTCACCTGAAAGACAGGTCGGGGGGACTTAAAAATGGACAAGAAAAATCGGTGAACCCAGAAGGACGCAATTTCCGTCGTGCTCACTTTCAAATTCCATTAAACTCCGGTGAAGAACGAGCTTGAGAATCATCCCGAGGAGAATCCTTCGGCAACCGTCCGAAGCACGCGTCCCAGAAAAGCTCCTCCCTCCATACCCTTGTAAGAACTGTCCCGAGATCTCGACGGCCGCGCAACAGAAATAAAAATTCTTCAGGGCGAGGAGCGAACAAAAGAAACAGACCGAGCGGGGGTCGCTTATAAAAATCGGTTCGTGGGGCAATTTCGTAATCTCGATGGCGCGTCGCGGAGCGTGAAGTTTTCCAAAATGGCCCTGCTATCTAGCCACGGGCCACTAACGGCACCCTCGACGATATACAGCACCGGCTATCCAGCCTGTGCGTTTCCGCGGAAAATTCCGGAATAATGATGATACCCTCTGGCCTTTAACGAGCCAACCCGTCCGCTCGACCAAGAAAATCCGCTCGGGCATCGAGCGTGCGGCCGTCGCGCATAACGAGCCGCCGCTTGTAACGCGAAGTTATTTTCATTGTGCACACGACACGGCCAAGAAACCGCTCTCTCAGTTCCTCTCGTGTCCTCGTGCATCCTCCTGCATCCTCCTGCATCGGATTCGAGAACTGGCACGGATTTCGACCGCGGACACTCTTAATGGCACTCGTCGCGCAACATTGTGCCACGTAACGACCGACTGCTCGCATTGTCGCCGAGTTTACGGCACCACGAGGGATCAGTCGGGTCCACGACGACGGAAAAATGAGGCTCGTTAGGATGTTTCCACTTTGGTTCCTGTTTTCCTGGCTTTGGTCGGGGCTGCGGGGATCAGCATGGCAGAGGGAGTCGCGTGTGTGTGATGCTGCGAGGGATAAAAGGGGTGAGCAGGTTTAATAAAGTTTGGTTATGCGTGAAATGTTACGTATTGCGAGGATTGTGTCGGGTTTTTGGTGCGAAGTGATATTGATACGTATAGTAAGGGAGGGTAAAGGGGGTAGGTTAATTTTTAATAGGTGAAATTAATTTTTAGTGCTTCGAAATTTGTTGATGGACTTATGGCAGGTGGTTCGATAAATTTAATAATATCATTCGTAGTGTGAAATTGTTATTGGTATTTAACACCAGGTTTAGGAATATCCTTTATATTCCTATTTCGACGGAAAGAAAAGGAAACCGCATATTTTGTTTAAAAAAAGATGATTACTTTAATTTTGTTAATATAATATCAGAAGATGGAAGTTGAAGCTGGATGTCAATAACATAACCACGTGTTTATAAGGATTAACACATTACATACTGCATAGAAATTTCTAAGACACGTGCCAGGGACTGCACGTTTTGACAAGACAGTGCATTGATATCTAAGGCCCATAACAAATAACGCGTGAAAAACGAGAAAACTTGTGAGCGGTACGCAATGTGTTAATATAGATTTTATTAGAGATGTATTGCACGTGAGCATTGTACACCGTATCCACTATGGCTTACCATATTCACAATATACATGTAATTAGTTTTAAGGGCTGCCAACACGTTATGGCTCTTTAGGGCGCGAAGTATAAATTGAATATACGAATATATTTCAACAAATTTAAAAACAATTGCAATATTAATGGAATATTAGTGTAAGTTAATTAAACATTCTAATATTGTATAATTGGAATAATCCACCTGTCAAATTGACTTCCATAAACTTAGTGTTAATAAATAGGGAAGGGAAGCATACAGCCTAACTACTATAATTCTGACTAATATAGGAATATATTTCAACAAATTTAAAAATAATTGCAATATTAATAAAATATTAATGTAAGTTAATTAAACCTGTTAATATTGTATAATTGGAATAATCCGTCTGTAAATTTGACAGATCCCGTAAACCCAGTGTTAATAAATAGAGCAGGGAAGCATACAGCCTAACTACTATAATTCTGACTAATTCCGACTTCCATTGTCAAAGTGTATACCTAAAATCGCTAACATTCTGTTGAAATTTCCTGTTCTTTCTCTTTATATTTCATATCTATAAATGTAGCCGAGTGTAATATTGTTATACGAAGAATTAAATTTAATTTAAACGTCGTGTTCCATTTTCCAGACCGATTTCGCGATAAGTTCTTACATGTACTTGTAGTTGGCGCGAAAGGGAAGTTTCGCGAACATGAAAGTGTCACGATGAATGTTTAATTGCAGTTAATGTTTGCGATAAATTTACATGGTACACGTGATTCAGCTTTAAAAATACGAGCATTTGCATAAAAATCTTATCTTAATTTGAAACACGGGGCGCTGAATCAGTTTCATAATGCACCCAGGCGACGCGTATTAATTACTATGCTTTATCCGTTCCATTAAGTTGACGTAGAAACTGCAAAACACTCGTGCATGAACCAGCCCCTGTGGTTCATAGTAATCTCGACAGGTTACGCTGCTGGTTGAATAAAAGAGGATATGGAATGGACGAAGAACGTACGAATGCAAATATTTGCTGTATTCTAATTCCATATTAATCACGCTTCCTATCTCTGACCGAAAAAATTAAGACCTTCCCCGGGTTAATGAAATATTAATCGTACTTTATCGCTTGGCAGTAACGAGTCGACGTTACTCCGTGAAATCCTAACTGCACGAAGCATTCAACTGTGATCACGGCTTTCTTACCTTCGGGTTTGAGTAACGATACGCGACGGTATGCAAATTAGCCGCCTAACTTGCGTGTCACGTTTGTTTCGCTCGAGATGTCGGGCTCCTTCCCTGATAAATGTATCAATCGCGAGTTCAGCATTTTAAATCTTCGAGTAATATCATTTTTAGTAACGTGGTATTATTTTTTTTCTTTTTTAAATCAGTCGTTTAGAACTGCATGAAATTTCAATAGAAATACGCAGGTATTGCACCGTCACTGTGGATTCAGATAAATAACAAAGTTTGTTAACACGTTACCGGCTTTAAAAAACATTTTTCGGCCTAATGAATTCTATTTTTTTGTTGGTATAAAAATACGAGAGAAAATATTTTGCGTTTCGTGGAAACGTATACTGCATATTTGAAAATAGGGAAATACGCGCCAAGCATTTTCTACGCAATTTAGTCTAAACTCGTTTTAGCCCCTGACATCTGAAAAATTTTACGTTATTAAATAAATTTACAATTTTTGAAAATTCACCGTAATTAGATTCGCGTGATCGATGTCGCGTGTTTATTAAAATTCAAGCCTGAGGAATTTTGTACCGCATTTATTTAACACGTTGACTGCACCGTGGTGGTTATCAATAACCCGTGCGTATTTCCTCAGTGGAACCGTGGTAGTTACCAGTGTCCGGTTTTAAATTTAATTTTTTAAATTTATGTTTGGTTTATTCCAACCAATTTTGGAATATTTGAACAACGTAAATAAATAGAGAGCTTTGAACAGGAGACATTCAAAATTTGCACCATTTCTTGTTTTACCATATTGTTTGCTAATTCATGGGCTTTAAAAAGGGCTCACTCTGGAAGACAGAGTCAGTTACTAAGGAGTTACAGAGCAGTTAAGTTGGTTATTGTTGGTCAGAGTGGTTATCAGGTCAGTGTGTCAAGAGATACAGTTATTTTGTAGGAAAAACGAGCCAATAAAATAAAATTCCTGCAATAATTATTTAAAAGGAACTTCGAAGGTACTCTAAGCGATTGACTGAAGATAAAGCGTGTTTCAGTGGTTCGTAATTAGAATTCCAGTGCTATCTTTACACGGAAACAAAGAACGAACACGCAGCAGTGACATAAGACAGCTATTAAAACGCTTTTGTTTCTGCCAGGATCCAGAGCGATTTTCCATTTCACGCGCCAAGTAGAAAATCGAGTGTTCGCCGCGGCAATCAATTCGAGCAATCGTTGGAGTGTTCCGCGCACTCGTGGTTGAACGCTCTTTCTATTTAGTTGCACATTCTGTTTCTCCACGAATTTTATTCCCCGATCATACCACTCGTGCCTTTCGGCCGACACGACGATCTCTCGCGGATATTTTTCCCGGACCATAGATCACCTGTGGACACGGGCTGAAGCGTTCGACCCTGGTCGAGCATTGTTGCAGAAATTGCTTGCAAACTCGCCGCGTCGCGTAACGAAATTCGATTTCGGATCCATATGGGACTCGAAACGCCCGGAATTGGAGAAAATCGGGGGAAGTGGGTTAAATTAGAGAATCGTGAGCAGGCATACGATAAGGTGGAAGCGAAATTGAAAAGAAAAGTGTAGGATCGCGGAATGGAATCGAGAGTAAAGGGTAATAAAGGAAGATTAAGGAATGTCGCTTGTAGGGAACTCGTAGTATCGCTCGACCCAATGCAAATACGAGTTTACCATTATGCAAACAATGCTCATTACATTGCTATACCGTAAAATGCAACGCGTTTAATATATATGTAAATATAGCGTACTGTGTGCCGGGTTAATTAGCGGAATTCGTTGAATCGAGACCATGAGGCCATGTTGAAAGAAATGTAAATGAAATAAATTCGAAACTAAGTCTACTCTCATTGCTGCTGCTTCTATCGCGTGGAAGAAGGTATCTGTAATCTGTGCAACACGACTCCCCGTGATTTAGGATAATATCGTAATTTCGTTGGAAATTGGATATAGACGAGGTGCATGGATCTGAAATTTATTTTACTCTGGTATTATTTTTAAACGTCTCCGTTTCACCTGTAAACATTTTCGCAGTCGCCTTCGGTAATACCTTGCATTGTGACAAACGTGCAACGAAATTACGCCAACTTTTGGCGTATAGAAATGAAAACATTCGGTGTTTTAAATTTAAATTTCATTCATGAATAAAAGATTTGCTAAATTCCTTCCATCAAAGCGCCCTTCGTAATAACTCCCCTCTCCTCAATTTGTAGCCAAAAAGTTTATTAAATCACCGGATATAAAACTTATTTGTATGCGAAGTACGGATAGACTTATTATTCGCGTACTAACCCACAGTGACCAAAAATAAACTTTATAATTACAACGCTGGCAATTTTCTCGTTCCGTTTAAGTTAAAAATGCGATTTTAAAAGAAACGAACAGTTTAATTCGTAATTTAAAATCCGCTTTATTTCCCTCCTGGTCTTTAACGTGTTAAATAATTATACTAATAGTAAGAGATACATCTCTCCATTTTATTCTTATTTTTTATTATTTTTATTATTAATACCTCAGTCTACTAATGATCATTCCAAATTCATAAATCCGAAATGAAAGGGCGGAAAATTAACAAACCACGATTCGTTTCTTCCAAAAAAAATCCCAAATGATGAATGATTAATTCCGCTTCTTCCTCTACCAATCGCATGACGTACAACCCGGCCGAACCAGCTTAGCATCCATAAATCGAGCACTCGTAAATCGTTCAATTCGTCAAACAGACATTTCCGAGCGGAATTTCTGCCTGTCGTCCGCTGTTTTTCATTAACTCGCCGATTTATCGATGCCCGTTCCGACGAGGCTCACACGTGCCTGCGTGCAACCGTGCCAATTACCGGTGCATTAGGAAACAGGTGTTTGGCGCGTTGCGTTCATCGACGCGCTCGTATGCACCGAAGGAACGATTTGGCCGCGAAACAGAGCTCGTTAGTCAATGACCGTGCACCCATGCAACGGTCCTCTTCGCGAGGGGGTAGCAGGGAGGGGTAGAATGGGAGAGAAAAAGTGTCGAGCGAAAAAAAGGGGCAGGGTGGAGGAGGAAAAAAGAGAGGGGAGAACAGGCAGGGTCGGTATTCTAATTTAACAGTGAGTCATGCATGCCGGTATAAGGCGCGGGTAGGTTTTTCCGCCGGCGAGCAAAATATGCGCATACGTTCCAGTCGGCGAAAAAGCACCGGGAATAATAAGCGTGCACGCCACGGGACCACGAATATTCTTCTCAGAGGAATCGAATTTTCCTTCTGTACCTTCTTGTCGCGCCAAGTTCCCTCGAAGGACGCCTATTGCACCGTGTCAACCCTTCTTGCGCGTTGTCGAGCACCGTTTCAGCGGCGGCCATCTTGCTTTATTCCGGAAAGCTTGGATGAAAGATTGCAGTCAGCTTTTGTTTGGGATGATTGACGGATGGGATGTCGAAGATTGTTGCAATAGGTTGGCTAATTGAGTCCCCATTTGCAGTTACTTATATTGGATTTGAGGTGGCTGATGAGGAAGAAGAGGGTGGGTTAGGTTTGGGGAGATGGGGTGAAATTCGTAGTTTCATAGAAAACTGTCGGAGTTGTTATATACTTCATTTTATTCGGTTTTATGAAAAATATTGTGTGAGGAATGACAATCTTTAGCCTGGGTGGTGGGTGCATGTGGACTAAGTGGAATAATGTTTATGCTAGAGCTGATTCTAAAAATTTTCTTGAAGATTGGGGCATATGGGGATATGACACCATGAGACGTGTGATGTGACTGATCGAGGAAGAGAAAATATGCGAGGTTGAAAGAATGAACGAAAATCAACCATTGAGTGTAGAGTATTGAACTTAATTAATTAACTATAATGTAAAACTTAGAGTGTTGTACATTATAATTATATTATTTACTAGCTTTTATTTACTTGATTTCTTTCATTTCTCCAATCTCCTTCTCGTGTGATTTAAATCAAATAATCCCTTTAATATTGTACTATTTTATATTGAATATACTTTTACTGGAGATAGGGTATGTTAAATTATGTTGATGAGGTATTTGCGAATAGAATCTAAAATTCATTTGCGATTTGAAAATGGAACGGATATGCGAGGGTTGGAATATGGTATACATAAATTTGTACAATTTGTCATTTATGTAATACCATTATGCGAATACATAGGGTGTCCCAACAAGGGTGGTACAACAGGGATGAGAATGATCCTACATGAAAAAGGAAATCAGTATATTTGGTGGATATTCAAAGTCGATTTTCTCCATAACGATTTCGAATTCGAATAAGAAAATTTTATTTTTCATTTTCGATTTGTTCTTTCATGTAGAATCAACCCCTCCTCGGTTGTACCATTAATACTGATGTATTCATGATCTACCCATCTAAACCATAGTTAAATGTACACGTATTCGGTTAATATTCAAAATGGATTTTCTCGATAACGAAGCTTCGAATGAAAAAATGTTTTATTTCTTTTCTCGGTTCGTTTCTACGTGTCGAATCATCCCCTTTCTGGTTGTACCATTGATACCGCTGCATTGGTGGTCTACCCATCAAAACCATAGTTAAATGCACGCGTCCTGGGTGGACATTCAAAGTCGACTTTTTCGATAACGAAGTCCTGAATGAAAAAATTTTATTTTCTTCTATTTCAATTCGTTTCTACACGTCGAATCTTCCCTTCCCGGTTGTACCATCGATACCGATGCATCGATGGTTTATCCATCTGAGCCATAGTTAAATAATACACGTGTACTCGGTGCACATTCAAAATCGATTTTCCCCATAACGAAGCTTCGAATGAAAAACTTTTATTCTTTATTTCCGATTTTCCCTTTCATGTGGAATCACACCCTTATACTACCCTTGCTGAAACACCCTGTATAAGGCTCATAAACTACTGCATCGCGTTACCGAGGTGTTATCGCGAAATTTAATTCAGTTTACACCCCTCTGACGAAAGTCACCAGGTGATCACAGTGCCAGAATTCTTTGTATTTCTCATCGAATCATCGGGATTCATCAAAGTCAGCTGGAGATGCACCAGCTTGATTACGACATGTGCACGCACCGCGAGGCTCGATGAAGTCGAACGTGATTCCTATTTCAACAACCAGCCCCGTTGGAAAGCGTTACCACGATGCTCTCTTCTTCGTGCCGACGTTAGACCATTGACCCGGAATAATTACGGAACGATCTCAAAGTCTAATTGGATCCGCATGAATTATCCGCATACATCAAAGTACTTTGCAGCGTAACACCGCGATGGTTTGACACTGTGCTAGGTCTTATTAAACAGGTGGTCACTGCTGTTTAATGACTGACACAATGAACCGAGACTTTGATTGATTGGCCAGTGATTTCGGCGGTAAAAATCGGTTTCCTCACGCGTGAGGTAATTTTTAATTTCGAAAAATATAAATCGAAGAGTAACACCGAATCTATAGTACTTTCGTACCCCTAGATCCAATCTTTACTTAGATGCTTTTGTAGTAGAAAAGAAAGACAGCTTTTCACTTGGAAAATTTAGAAAATTTTTTAATTTAAACGCTGGTAGTTAACTTTGTAAGCAAAAATCGTACAATAACATTCGAGGGCTCGATATGAAGGACGAAGTCTGTACTTTCGTACCCCTACGTCCAATTTTTACTTGGGTGCTTTTATAGTAGAAAAGAAAGGCAGCTTTTCACTTGGAAAATTTGTTTAATTTTTTAAATTCAAACGTTGGTAGTTAATTTTGTGAGCAGAAATCGTACAATACCATTCAAGGGTTCGATATGAAGGACGAAACCAGTACTAAATCTTAAATTCAATTTTTACTTAGGTACTTTTGTAGTAGGAATAGAAGACAGCTTTTCACTTGGAAAATTAAAACAATTTTTTTAATCCAAACGCTGATAGTTAACTTTGTGAATAGAAATCGTATAATAATAATACGACGCCTGTACTTTCGTACCCCTAGACTCAATTTTTACTTATGTGTTTTGTAGTAAAAAAGAAAGACAGCATTGCACTTGGAAAATTTTTTAAATTTTTTAAATTCAATCGCTGGTAGTTTCACTGATAAAATTTTTTCGGGCCCCAAGTTATCAGGAATTAAATCACTGAAGTATACAATTTCTTCAGAACTTCATAAAAGTTAATCGGAGATAGTACAGATTCAATTTCGCTCTTCGTAAAAGTGCTCGGAATTTAATTTTCGTGGATTCATTTAATCTTTGGATAATTATGATGCTATTGCAAATTTATGAATTTCAGTTTCTCGATTTTTAGACTGTTGTATCTCCCTTCGTCCGTTTCAATTAAAATATTCGTACCCCGTTCTACTGCGATCTTATATTTCACGGTAGATAATGTTTCACTCAAAATGTAATATTTTAGAAGCAAAATCGGAGGACGGACTGTGCGAAATGTTTCGTTGCGGACGTAACCGCGAACAGTTCACGGGGTGACAGAAAATTTATGTGACACGTTAGGCGAGGTATGAAGGAAAGTTTATTCGGGAATCAGGAACACGGCGCATCCTTTTCCACTTCATTTGTCCTCGTTAAATTTTCCCGATGACGTGTCCCGAGGAAGCGAAGCGCTTCGAAAATGGAAAAATAAAACCGAGGGAATAAAAAGCGAGCGGAGTGACAGAGCAGCGAAAAATGGTCGAGGTAAGACCTGTCAAGAAAGTGTCTCCAATTTCTTATGGATTATCGGGTCGATGTTGTTTCTCGACCGTGCAGCAGTGGCTTTTGCATACCGCGAAATGGCGAAAAATATTCGCGTCTTTGTACCATTTTTGCAATAACCTAAACAAAATTCTAATCAATTACAGGTGCAACTGACCCCCTTTGACAACGAATTGCCGTTTAATTCGCGGTAATTGTTACAATTACACGGCGACTTTTATTAAAATATTCGCGTTTAGTGTTCATAACGCAAAGGACAAAGCAGCTCTTTGAAAATCGAGAATCGTTATTCGATAAACGCTGAATTTTGCTGCTATAAATTTTTAATATTTCGCAGACGAGTTCATAAAACGTGTACAGACCTTCCTGTCATTAATTGCATAAATGGAAAAGAACAAAGGGTAAAGAATCGGACTATAGCAAAAGATGCGAAAGCTTTTGTCCAAAATGTTCTTTGTTTATCTGTACCCAACAACACAGTATCGAAGTATTTTTAATATTCGTGCTTTGTACCAAAGACTTTTATATCTTATTATATCAACGCTGCACGTGTACCGGTTTAAATGACCATTTTTTAAATTTTGATTAAAAATTCCATACTTAACGCTTTGATCACTTATCCTCGCGATTTTTCTTTTGTCATACTTATAATCAATTTTTCGATATCTCCTCTTACTCCATTTTATTTTAAATTCTTCTTTCCTCATTATTTCATCGCCGTAGTCGCGGTAGGTCCAAAAACTGCAATTAGAAACCGTATTTTCACAATAGAAAGCAGAATAATTACTAACAGTTAAAACAGACTTTAGCATTTGTTCTAGTTTGTCATTCGTTCGCGATCCTGCCGAATGAAATACGAAATTAAAATTCCCCGGAAAATCGTATTTACCTTGGCTCTTGATTCTCGATGAATTTTCAACGTTTCTCGGGAAAATATAAAAATTCCGCGAAATTCCACGGGACGCTTTTCAGTGTCCATTAGACGGCCAGACGGTTGTTTGAACCTCTGGAGTAAAATTCGTCGAACGAGAACAAAGAGCAGGGCAAATAACGCGGAACGAACAGGGGGCGGAAACGAGCCTTGTCCTTCGTGATTTCGAAATCCTGTGTTTCGTGGGACAGACCGTGTATTCCGTTATCACGGCTAGTAAACACACTGGAATTACGGTCAGCCATGGTTCTGGATCTCGTCTTTTATTCGGAAAGCCAGAGCACCCCCTGGCTTCCTTCGTTGTTCCGCGTCGTATATCATTTTGTTCTTCCAGTTCCTTGCGATATGCGAGTTCCTTCGTTCGATCGTGTAGTCTATG
>NW_016913080.1:0-33808 GCF_001483705.2 Eufriesea mexicana | reverse complement strand
TCGTGTATCATTTTGTTCTTCCAGTTCCTTGCGATATGCGAGTTCCTTCGTTCGATCGTGTAGTCTATGACGCGATGCAATTCGTCTCATTTTGTTTCCACGTGAGAGGAAAAATATTATTGCAGTAGCGAGAATGACTTTTGGTGCGAATGACGAGCGGTGGATCTAGGGGGTGTTAAGCATAGATTATCGGCGATGCGAGAAAGGCGAATGAGTTCTTGGAATTGTAGGGGGTGTAGTAATGTTGACACGAAGACAATCCATGACACAATGCAATTTATCTCATTTTGTTGCTATCTAAGAGGAAAAATATTATTGCAGTAGCGGGAATTATTTTTGTTGCGAATGACGAGCGGCGGATCTAGGGGGTGTTAAGCATATATTATCGGCGATGCAAGAAAGGCGAATGAGTTTTTGGAATTTTAGGAGTATAGTAATGGTGACACCAAGGAATATGAGTTGAAAACTCAAAAGTGTCTTGTATCGACAAAGGCATTTTTATTTCTCACTCAGGTCTCTGCGTGATACCTCGAGAACCTATCAAGGATTGCTTGCTGATGACTCCTCACGCGTGGAGGCTTCGTCCTTTAGGGGTGCAACGCCCTCAATCCTTTATGGAACGATGGAGAGTTTACACGAGCATTTACATACACAATTATCGCGATCCGTTTGACAACGGTCGATAAGACCCACTGGACAGTGACCCCACCCCGCCAAGGTCCGTCTGTTAGTAGCCGATGAGGCCCCTTGGTCAGTGGCCGATGGGGCCCTTTGGATGATGACCACCGAGGCCCATTTGTCATCCATCAACCAGGTCGTTCATCGATTATTTTCTTCCAGAATGTATGTAAGATTTTTGGGACGCATCGTATGAATGCATAGTGTGTGTGTAAGGGAATAGAAACTGACTGAATTACGGAACAATGACAGTCATAGAGAAAAAGGTTAGGTCAGTGCTAAGATTAGGAAGAGCAGTCGAAGAATCATAATCGTTAATGTCTGTAGTGATTATTGATCTATCTGTTGATCATTCTAGAATTGCTACTGAATTTACATTATCAGCGGATAGTTTGTACTAATGGCTATAGCACTATGTTGATGGCTGTACTCAGTACTGTATTTTCAATTGGTAATGTCACTAGTCATACAATTGAACAGAAGGACAGCAGTATGAAGAATCAGTGCAATGATTAATCCTATTAATAAATACTTCATTTTTGATTTCACTTTAGCTGCTGATAAATATATTTTAAATCTAATATTGTTCTTCGCCAATCCATACCCCCTACATTATTTATTATAATTTTATGTTACGATAAATAGATCAATTTTAATAGTAATCAGTGAAAAACAATTGTTTCTTGAATTCCCTGTCAGAAATCCTTGTAACGAGAAAATTAATCATTTATAATACGACTTATTTTTCGATTACCATTAAATAGCAGACCTATGACCAATCACGACACGTACCTCTCGCGAGCAAACAAGATTCTGGCCACAGTGCTTTAGCACCTGTTACTCTCATCGAATTCGAGATTTTCTCTATTAGCCATAATTGCGATAAAAACGATTCGTTTCCATTTTGTTCGCACTTTTGTGCGACGACGCGAGCCTTTATCCTACCTCTTTTATTTTCCAGGATGAAAACCGCGTACGAGCAATGGTAATTAAACTAATTAGCGGCAGATGCGTTTCAAACTTCTCTGTTGACAAGTTTAATTACCTGAAACATTTTACCCCTTTTATTAATCGTTAAACTGTCTTCTTCGAACTTAATTGCGTGTCTGGCTTAATTGTTCCATTATTCTCCTCCGTTTGATCGCTCGTCGACAATCAAGATGTGCTTCCGGTCATTTCAACGCGTTTAATTTCTCATCGAATTTTATTAGCCGTATTTTATATGTCAGACAATTTTATTAATTTGGCATATTTATATTGCCTCGTTTGAATATCAACTTGGGTTAACCCTCTGCGGTCGGCAGAGAAAATTTAGCGTTTCGCAGTTGCTTTTCTGTACAAAATTTAAAATCAATATATGGATATTAAAGCGCACAGAATTTGTTGAAACTAATTTATGTTTAATACTATTTATAATGCGTAAAGATACACAATTTTTAATTTCACTAATTTTCTGTAGTTCTGTATTTTTCAATTTGAGAATGTCTCTGCAGCAGGGACATCGACCGCAAAGGGTTAAAACGTAGGAAGAAATCGAAGTTTAGATCCCCTCTTATTTTTCATCAACCACAGACCATACAAATGCGCGTTACTTCAATTTTACACGAAACGTGTCATCCTTCCGTGGAAAATAACAGCGAATCGACGTCCTGGAAATATTTCAAATTTTCATACAGAGTAGCGAATTATCGCGTGCTAGATTATTTCGTTCAGACCCTTGGTTCCGATTTGGTATGCACGAGTGTCAGAGAGGATAAGGAGAGAATAATTTATAAATAAATTAGCCATTTATTCCCGTCGTTCGCGATTCGCTTAATTCTTGGGAAAAGTTGCTAAAGCGTCTTCTCGTAATTGAAATGGCGATTAAGGGTAGTAAGGAACTCGGAGGTGGAAGTATTATAATGTTATAACATTTCTTGGTAATTGTTATTTAATCTGGAAGCAAATACTTTTACATTTTAATTTGTCCAGAGCTTTGGTCGCGTTTCCGCTTCGTTAAAAAAGTTCCCCGGTTTCGAGAAAAATTTTTAATATTTTAAATTCTGGATTTAGAAATTTTCGTTAATGGTATTTGTTATTAATTGTGTTTCACCACGTGGTATTTTAATTTTTATTCGGGGCTAGGAAGCGACATTGGGGTTTATTTAACGCATTAACCGGTTACGTGTGTTTGCACTGGGGTAAAGCACGATCAGATATCGAAGAGGAAACCAAATACGAAGGTGTAACCCCAGACGTTTGCTGATGCACGTGGCGCGATACTTTTGTATCAAATTGTTGCATAAGTTACTTTCGTAACGGTGTTGACCAGAGGTAAAATAAATACCTTGTTATATCCGAGGAATATCCATGAGGAATATTCTGCATCATGCGTAATGTAACTTACAGACCACATAACATTTATCATACTTGGAAAATTTCCAGATCTTCGTATATCTTCAAACGCTTCTATAATTGCTTCTATCTTCTATTAACCACGAATTATTTTTGTAGTAGAGGTACATGCTAAAAATAAATTCTGCATTCTAGCGATGTGGGGACGTCTTCTCCGTTTCGTCTTTGTCACAGAGTGTCTTCTGTCTTCGATTTCTCTGGAGACTGTGACCTGCTTCGTCTAAATTAATCAGTTCAGTTCTGTCTGTGCCATCGTTAAATAAATGTGTATTTTTCCACCTATTTCGTGGACACGTTCTTTTCAATGTAAGCCCTCAACAATTATAAAATTCGAAAATTCGAGATATTTAAAAATTTTAATATCGATGAATTATCGTTTATTAAGGTTTCGAGGATGTTCTTTTCAACTTTTCCTTTTTGTTTTTAAATAAGGATAGGAGGAAAGTGGATAAAAACGTGAGCAAGTTTCGGTGTCGATATCTATTTCTTCGTAGCAGCATTCATTGAGCTCTATCACTGCGCTCGACCACGTGCCAATAGTAGTCGATGATCCTTCCAATCAAATTTTGACACGACGAAGCGTGTCAATCATTGGTAAAGTAAAAAGTCACACGTCAAACGAGGGCTTGGTGTTAATTAGGAAACGGAGAGTCGTTCGGTCAGCACATAATCGCAAACGCCATACTGGCAGTTATTTAATGGTTCCATTTAAGTAAATACTTTGTTCTAGTCTTCCCAGACATCAAACATTCTCTTGGTAAGTAAGCAATAATTTTCTTGAAGAATCTGTTCATTATTTCTTGAAAAATTCATTTCCATATCCACAATTATATAGGAAGAAATAAATAATTAGAATGCAATTCGAAGAAACTTAAATGGTACCTGAAAATGGTATTCAGGAAAAATTCAGGTTTGTGAAAATAGCTTCTTATTCCAGAAATAACCTAGAATATATCATTGCCTATTTTTTAAATAAATTCGTTATTTTATTATTTCTTTTTCTTCTTTTTGGAGGTTAATTTATGCATATGTGGAAAAAGAGAGAAAGGGAGAGAGAGAGGTTTCCCTCGAAATATTTGACAGAATCTTCAAAGTAAATATCTGAGATGACGCATTCTTCGGCCAAGAAAGCTGTTTGAAAGCTTCTCAAAGGATCCTATGTCCTGATTCCGAAATTGCTTCTTGGCACGGAATAAATGGAAGAATATCCGTTTTATTCTCCTCGTTGTCGTTTTTTTCCCCTCAACGTGGATAAACTTATTCCCGTATTCACATCGGTACATCCCATCGAGCTTATTTCGAATCCACGTTACTTCTTTCCCTCTCATATTCTACCAGCGACAACCCCGTGGATTCTCGTTCAGTTTGATCCTAAACTGGCAGGCAAATAACTAGTTATTGGGCAAAGGTAATTCATTTTACGATCGAATCAAATTTTATGACAATCCCATAGAACATTTTCCAGCGAATTTCATTTATCACGAAAATTTATTCAACGTATCATATTTAATATCAAACGCAAACATGAAAATTTCAAGCTTCATACTAGCTATATATTTCATTTAATTACCGTCACTTATTTTCCGATATTTTCATATATATTTCTCTGCTATGACTATGACAACGATCTTCTTGTTAGTAGTGGATGAAATATTAATAACAATGAGAACAATTCTTTATTTAATTACAAAAATTATCAGACACAAATATTAAATTTAAATATAATTAATTTATCGTATGTAATTCATTTTTCACTATTAAAACTCAATTGCAACTGACCTATCCCTCAATCACTCTCGTTTTTTCCTTTCTTCTTTCGTACATTACATGAACATACACAATTCACATAACACCTCAATCATTACACGCATACTCGTTTATCACAATAACCTGAATTCATTCGAATACTTTTTATTATTCAATACATATATATTTAAAAATCTATATAACTGTTGGAAGAGTAGATCGCTAAGTTACCCACATAACTATAGGGATGATGCTTTTTTGTTTTTCGATTCTGTCCTATGAATTGTGCATACAGAAGCGGTCGCATGTTTTCCTTCCTTTATCTTCAATCCAAACACATCCTTTATATTATACAAAATATATTATGTTTTGTGAAGTGAATTACTTATCCCTCAAAAACTCTAACAATAACCATTATCACACTTCCATGTCTGAAGAAATGAACTATGATAAAATAATTATTTTTCATGTTCAATAATGAAGCCATCTTCCATCCTCTAATATAGGAATTAAAAAATTACATATATTATTATCATTGTTGCACGTCAAAAATACTATTTTAGATATTATCGTTCAACTAACCCAATACCCCCGATGCTGAAAATTTCAACTACACTCGCGTCACTCAGAATGGCTCGACATCGATCGTCGCTGACTCACGAGCGAAACTTCATCGCGAAACAAGAAACGAAATTTATTCGTCGAATCAGCGAACTCCATCGTTCGATCGAACCCCGTGGAAATCTCGGTTCTCGTGTGGTACGCGGTAGCGAAAATAATTTCAGAAGCGGTACCTGCCGGTATCCGAAACGTGGAGGCAGCGAATTCAATTGGCCGAGACAGGTGGACCTCGGCCCGGTTTCTCCGATTTCCATTTTAAAGAGTGAATTACGCGGCACATGGCCGCCTCATGAAACATTGATGAACTAATCTCCTTCGGGGATTGACCGTACGTCCTGATTTTCAATCCTTGCCGTGGGCCCTCGAAGGTTTGATTTTTTCGCCGGATAAGATTACCTCGGAGCGGCTGGGTCGTCCTTACATCCGTCAGAGATGGACAAGGTAAACCGACGAGCACGAAATTAGAACGAATGAATTATTTCATCCGCTGGCTACTTATTCCTGTGCTTCGCGAAAAAGTCAACGAGCCGTTCGGGAAATTGCCAATTAACCGGTGTAATGTTACCTGCGGGATTTCATTATGACGGATGAAGGCTAATTGCGAGACTAATTGCGAGCTTTGAGTGAACAGCTGAACGAAATAATTTAGTAATCTTGGCTTTGGCAGCTTTCACTTGGCCTCGAGTTTCCTTTATTCCGCGATTATCGTAGGAATTTGTAGGAATTTATGGGAATTTATATTACACAGGATTAATAACTTTGACTATTTATATAATATTGTGTAGAAGTTGTATGATTTGAGGAAGTCATAATATTATAATATTTTAGTAATAATGTTCTGTTTTATATTTGGATAGACGATGTCGAAGATTTTGTAGTTATCCATTCTTTTTATTTTCCTTTATTTCTATGTGTAATAGAATATTTGTCTGACAATTGTGTAATGCTACAAATCGTTGAATTGTTTTAAATATTAGCTATTCCGGTCTAAATAATTTTCAGAAGTAAAATAATTTTGGCATCTCGAAGAATTGGAAAAATAAATAGAAAATAATGTAGATTATTGGTCTGTATCCGTTTAAAAAGTAATCACACGAGAGATCTGGTCATATTTCACGTAACCAACAGCTGCATGAAAATCGGAGATCATAAATGAAACGGTAATTCTAATTCTCGTGTATGCGCAGAGATCATATTACAATACCAGTGCAACTAATCATTGCTATTGTAGTATCGCGTGCGCTAATTACAAGCATTGTGCCATGGCATGGGCCAGTTCACAAGAAGTATTGAGAATCACAATTGTTTGTGCCACCTCTTAATCGCAGCATGAATACTGCCGAAATTCCAGCCAATGCAAATAAAATCCGAAGGATTTCATTTGTTTCAACGTTTATCGTTAATTGTTGGAAAATCGTGGGTTATTGCCATCGATAGAAAGGTGGGAGATGTAAAACTTATTTAAAAATAGCAGTATTGCGAAAAATTATGAAGATCATAAATGTCGCAAATTTACGTTAACGACTGTGAATGGTTAAAGAGTTTTTTAGACTTGAACTGTTAAAAGTTTTTTAAGATTTGGATTAGTAAGTTGCTTTTAAGAGGTTTCAAGGATTTTTGAGTTTCGTGATTTGGAGCTAAGAGGTAGAAGATTTTAAGAATGGGGTATTGTGTCTCGAGATGTAGATAGAAACTGCAGAAACTTGAAACTTGGACAAAGACTACAGAATATTGAAACACAGATAGAATTTGCAGAATTTTGAATCGTAGACAAACATTGTAGAATTTTGAAACACAGATAGTCTACAAAATTTTAAGATACGAAATTTTAAGAGTACGAAATTTTGAAACACTGACAGACTACAGAGTTTTGATACACAGATACAGTCTATAAAATTTTCAAATATAGACAAAGATTACAGAATCTTGAATCAGAGATAGAGTCTACAAAATTTTGAAACACAAATAGAGTCTACAGAATTTTGAGACACAGATAGAGTCAACAAAATTTTGAAACACAAATAGAGTCTACAGAATTTTGAGACACAAATAGAGTCTACAAAATTTTGAAACACAAATAGAGTCAACAAAATTTTGAGACACAAAGTCAACAAAATTTTGAGACACAGGTAGAGTTTTCTAAATTTTGAGACACAAGCAGAGTTTTTTAAATTTTGAGACACAGGTAGAGTTTTCTAAATTTTGATACACAGATAAAGTCTTCGAAATTTTCAAATACAGACAAAGGCTACAGAATCTCAGAGTCATCAAAATTTTAAGACAGATAGGATCTACAAAATTTTGAGGCACAGACAGTGTACAAAATTTTCAAATATTTCGGCAATCCTAATAACGTTTGAAGCCATATTATTTCCCGCTACCATAATCATCCCAAGTAACTCGTCAACACACTCGCGATTGATCCTTCCATCCGGAAAATCTACGCCAATGGCTTTCACTCGGTACGGTGGTGAAACTTGGCGGAGCTTCGCCCTCTAATTAACGCACGATGGGGAGGAATAAAGGCATTAATTTAACAACGTCTCGTGACAAGACACGCGTTCCCAGGAATCGTCTTAAAGTTATATCTTGTTATACTCGTCAAAGTTATATTTACATGTAGAAATTCGCTATTTACGCTCGCGATGTTACATTACTTCGCCAAGTACGCGTACTTCCGAGGTTCGTTTGTCGATCAAAACTGTTTATCGACGACGGTAAACAGACCTAAATGGCTATTTGACTCGTATTCCATTGTTGGCTCGTTTAAGTTCTGTGTTATACAATATGTTCAGCTCCAATGGACTAAATTTAAGTATTGCAGTATCGCAGGATTTCCACCTCGTGTATAGCTTTAGCTTAGAAAGTCACCGAGGGTTCGAAAAACCCCGGTGATGCGTCAGGCCCTTAGTACGACCATATTTGGTCATGTTAGGGGAGGCTTTTGGAACACGTAGACGTGCTGAGGAAGAAGGCAAAAGTGGCTAGGAAACAGTGATTAGGAGGAAGTTCGTTGGAGACAGTTCTTGAGATACAATTCTTTAGAGGAGTTCTTAGTTGTGTTTTAGTTGTGAGCCATTAGTTGTAACAGGCTGAGTTGCCATTGTGTTGTTTACTTGAGCGCAGTCTTAAGTTGGAATCGATATAGATTCGTGTGAAGAGACAAATTCGTGTGCTTAATCGTCACTCATTTATTGTTAATTTATTATTATTAATTAATAAATAATTCCATTTACCGCCACCAATCCCAGTCTCTACAGTATTTTATAATTTTCTCATCGAATATTCAGCCTCGCGACTCCACTGTTACTAATTTCTTTCAATTTTTTCTCAGTTTTCCACCATTGGTAGATGCAAAATATTTATCATAAGAGATACAGGATTCGTGATTATGTACACATGGGAATATATAAAATTTCAGTGAAATACTTGATCGATTGTCTTTTGTTTGCATTGTCAATGGCTGTTCAGTTATATTAGCGAGAATGTATTGTTTGTATAATATAATGAACCACGCAACAATAGCACAGGATAGCTCCAAGCGCTTTTAAACAGCTTCATGACCTGAACTACACGCTGAAATATATGTAATGTAGTAACAAGAGAAACTGGTATTTCCACGGTGGCTAGCCGAATAGTTTGTCTACTTGGCCAAAATCTAAGTCTCATTCTAAATGGCGTGGTGTGTTTGTTTGTTCCAACGTCTTGGACCTATTTCCTCCTAGGACTCATTGAAGCTAGTGCCAGGACGCTTTTTTGATCTCGTCGAAATTCTAGATCTTTTTCAATTTTATCGAGGAAACAATTCGCATTTTCCAACTTTCTCCTTTTGATTTTCCATTTTCGTGGATTATATTTATCGAGAATCCTGTTGTTTATAATTCTGAATTTGATAAAATTTGTTGAAATTTTGTTTTATCCGGATGAAATGAGCAATCGAAACACGAGCAAATGGGAAATTTTAGGAAAGATTCTATAAACTTAGGAAATGCATTCGCGTGAATTTATCTTGGTAAGAAATATCTAGGAACGATAAACAGAGATATGCAGTATTCCTCAGTGTGTACCAATATTTACCCGAAATTCTACGTATACAGCAAACACAGCTTTACCGCGCATATACAGTAAAGAAGCATTACTAGGAATTTATTATTCGGTATAATACTTACGGTATATAAGCTCTCGAAAATCGTACAAATTTCTGAATCGATATAATATTCGCCCCTTCGAAACAATGAATTGACAAATAGAAGTGAATTAAAACCCTTTAAAATTTATTTACTATAGAGTTGTCGAAATTAAAAATCATCTAAGATAAACAAAAATAAATAAAAATATCCACTTCTCTAAAGAAAATTCAAATAAATACAATTTCCTATAATTTCCATATTTGTTTCTTAGAATTTCCTATGATTTTCACATTTATTTCAAGGAATTTTCCTATAATTTCCTGTACCATCTACCTTTTCTCAAAAGAAAATTCAAATTAGTAAGGTATATTATTAGCATAGAATTTCCTATAATTTCCATATTTGTTTCATAGAATTTCCTACGATTTTCACATTTATTTCAAGGAATTTTCCTATAATTTCCTGTACTATCCACGTTTTCTCAAGAGAAAATTCAAATTAAAAAATATATTATTAGCATAGAATTTCCTATAATTTCCATATTTGTTTCATAGAATTTCCTATGATTTTCACGTTTATTTCAAGGAATTTTCCTATAATTTCGTGTACCATCTACCTTTTCCCAAAAGAAAATTCAAATTAGTAAAGTATATTATTAGCATAGAATTTCCTATAGTTTCCATATTTGTTTCATAGAATTTCCTATGATTTTCACATTTATTTCAAGGAATTTTCCTATAATTTCCTGTACCATCCACGTTTTCTCAAGAGAAAATTCAAATTAAAAAATATGTTATTAACATAGAATTTCCTATAATTTCCATATTTGTTTCATAGAATTTCCCATGATTTTCACGTTTATTTCAAGGAGTTTTCCTATAATTGTACCATCTACGTTTATTGTTCGAAACTTTCATAAAATTCCCCATAAAATTTTCGCGTCTTAAATGGACGCAAAGATACGCAGGAATAAATTCAACGAGGACTTAAATTCGCGAGTAAAATCGAATGAAACTGCATCTTGCCAAATATCTTCCATTCGATCGAACGTTTTCAAACACTTAATGCTCCATTAATATTTCTTCGCTGTTGGAGCGTTTCACCGATGTGTACGATTGCAATTCAGGTACAGGATGACCATAGAACCGAATTTCGTTTCGAAAGCCGGCTTATCCGCTATCGTCATTGTACAACTCGTAAAATTTTTGGCACCCTGCATGACAAACTCCCTCTTGCTTTCTGAACAGAGCGGAACCGGATTCCGGCAATCACGCGACTAACAGCGGAACGTTCGGTTCGCGGCCGAATAATCCAGGTCACGTGGAATAATTTTAGAGCGAATCGAGTAAACTGCGCGCGATCGAATTTAAGGAGATCAACGAACTGTTTGAGATGCACGAAACTATTCGGACTGGCTCGCGCCGTTCCCGGATTATTCGAGAATTGCAGATCAAGCGTTACGTCTTCCTTCTGTGATCGGTAACGATCTCACTCTTCGTAATTTATGTCGTCCATTTCAATAGAATCACACGTGTCTTGGTATTCCTCGAATAGTTGAAATGAATAAAATTTAATTTAACAAAATCAAAATTATCGAGAGTAAGTGACAATCGATATTGTAGGATACCATTTCCAAAGAAATCGCGAATCGGTTATTGCCAAGGAAAACAAATTATAAAACGATCAATATTTTCTAGAAGTAAATGGAAAAGTTATTTTAACGTAGGTTAAGAAAAGCATTAAAGCATGGTCCTTGACGATCAAAACAGAGTCCTTAGAAATCAATTGTGACCAGAAATCAATTGTGATTCGCTTGGTGTTGAAAAGAGAGTTAAATTAGTATGAGTCTTTGTGTTTTCGTTTCGTTATCTTGATGTTCTTTTTCCAAGTTAAATTAGTTTTATGAGTATTAAGTTTGTGTTATTCTGTTCTTCTTGTTTTGTCAATTTTTGGTGTCTCAAAACTAGTTTCCGCCATCCTACAATATAAAAGCAAGCATACCTAAATTTGGAATTTTTCTTATGACAATCTTCGATAAATATCCCTCTTCTCCCCTATTATTTCGTTTGAAATTCATACGTAGCCTGATTTATTCATCACAATTGATCATTTGATTTGTCAAATAACCAGTTTTAATAGAATTAATATGCATACATAAATTTTTCGCACATTGTAATTCAATATTTGCACCAAACGCAAGATCATTTACACAACCTGTCATATTTCCAATAAAACCAACCAAAATTTCCATATTCACAAAATCCTCGATAAATATTTTTCAATTTATCTCTCTCACCTAAATCTCTTCTCTAAACCAAATAAATTATCGTGGACCTCGAAAACATTCCACTCTACCAAATATGCAGAGTGCGTCATATTTTCCCTCGAATATTTTCTCAAACTATTTATTGCAAATAGGTAAATGGAAATAAAGTGAGAAAATTTATTTATTAATTATTTATATATAACTAACGGTTAGTCCTATTAGTGTACATTTGTAGATTTAACCCTTTGCACTCGACGATTTTTTGGCTAAAGAAGAATAGGAGTTCAAAGATTTTCTGTTACGAAGCTGACGATATTTTTCTGAGCAGTGAATAAAAGGTCATATGTTAATTAACAGGTAGAATTATTTGATTTCGATACCTCGTACACAGTTAGATTATCTGAAATTTGACACATTAATGAATATCGAACTTCGAAATTTTATTAAATGGTGACTGAAGGGCTCCTCTCGAGTGCAAAGGGTTAACAAGTTCTATACGGAGGACATTACATATAAGAAACGCTCCATGTTAAATAGAAATGAAGAAGTGACAGTATAAATTAGACATATTTTTAGATAATAGTTCATGAAAAGAATTGACGGATCTAGTGATGAAATCTAGCTCGAAACTGGTCCTTTCTGCAAGTTCGCAAATTCGGTTTACAGGGTCGGTATTGGCGTATCTGGACGTATATTTGCAAGGCAGGAATGATCGTAATGACCTCAGTGATCTAGCAGGCTAGTAAAAATTGATAGAGGAAAGTAGTTGGGAACAGTTAATGACTCCATTAATTAATTAAAATAAAAATAGTAGATCGAAAATCGTCCCACGAGCTTCAAAAGATTTCAGGTTTAGTCTTTTTAAGATTGGTTCATAATCGTGAAAGTTCATTCTGTGCCTGGATTTATAAGCTTAAATTATAAAATAATTATTGTATTTTTTGCTCCTCTCCGTTCGAAATATTTTTGCATACGACAAATAATTGGGAAAAAGATTGAAATGGCACAGTTGCGTGACTCACCCCCTATAGCTCGCGGTACAGGCGATAAGTGAAATAACAAAGTTTGTTAAAAAATCAAACGGAACGATGGGGTCCGCTTTATAAAAGATAAATAAGATAAAAGCGCAGAAAAATACGCGGGATCGTGGGTGCTGCCTATCGCTGACAGAAAGCCTATAAGTCTGGCGGGGGAGTGGCAGCCCTTGGTGAAATGCAATCACACCGTTATCAAATACGCGCAGAAAGGAATTGTTTCGCGTCACCTCTTTCTTCGAGTCGCTCGATATTCCATTGGAAAGGCCGTTTGACTCTCGAGCGTCGATATTAATTCGACATCCACCTTCGACTCGTCGTTCCCAGCGACGCCCTTTAGCCTCTCGAGTACCTGGCATTCGTCGAGCCCTCTGAAATTTATTGCACAGCCTGTCGGGGTTGACTGAATATTTTAGAATACCAGATCAGAGGATGACGCACAGCCCTGCGTCGAGTTCGACTGCGTGTCTCTCGAGTGGCTACCGAGTTGGCGAGACACGAGCGGAAAATTGGAATCCTCGCTTAATGGCGACAGATTTTCATTCTTCTCGAGGATGTCTCTGTCTGACTTTGTGTCTCAAACGTGACGTTTCATTGCAAAGTAATATTTAGCGTAGATTCCGATAGCTTTTGCGAGGGTTTATTTAAAAATGAATCTTGGAACTTCATCAGGAGTTAAATTTGCAAGTGTAAGAAAATAATCGACGAACGAATCTTGTCGGTCGCTGACAGACGAGCCTCTGTGGTCACCGTCCAGTGGGCCTTATCGGCCACTGACAAAGGGGCCTTGTTGGACGCTAACAGACGGACCTTGGCGGTCACTGTCTAGTGAACCTCATCGGTCGCTAGTAAACGGACCTTGGCAATCACTGTCCAGTGGGCCGCATTGGCTACTGACAAAAGGACCTTGGCGATTACTGTCCAGTGGACCGCATTGGCTACTGACAAAAGGATCTTGGCGGTCACTGTCCATTGGGCCTCATCGGTCGCTAACAGACGGACCTTGGCAATCACTGTCCAGTGGACCGCATTGGCTACTGACAAAAGGACCTTGGCGGTCACTGTCCAGTGGGCCTCGTCGGCCGCTAACAGACGGACCTTTGCGCTCATCGTCCAGTGGGCTTCATAGACCACTAACAAAGGGGCCCTATCGGCCATTGACGGACAGACCTTGGCGTTCCAATGTACCTTATCGGCCGCTGTCAAATAGATCGCGATAACCCTGTGCCCCTGTACAATAAATGATCTACGATTTTAAGAGCCCCGAAAGGACGAAGCCTCCACGCCTGAGGAGTCATCAGAGCAGAGACCCTCTAACAGTGAAGCAGAGATCACAGTGTGAAATAAATCTCTTTCGAGACAAGACGATTTTGAGTCTCTGACCCGTAATTCTTCGTGTCACCCTTTCCACCCTTTCCACACCCCTTATGTAATGGGAAAGGAATGTGGCCCGAAGAATGACGAACGTCTTCTTTGAAAAAAGGTTTATTAACTTTTGGTGATTCTCGCACAAATTGGATTGACGTACCCTTACAAGTGGAGGCCTCCCCCTTTCCCTGGTTTTGAAATAATCGTGAGTTTTCGCGAGCAAAAAAGATATCGGCCCACGTTTGTCGACCGACTCGCATTCCTAATAATTTTTCTACAAATTTGATGGAAATAAATAGCAATCGAAGGTAAATAAACGTGGGAAATATGAAGATTGAACGGTGGTAAAATGAAAACTTGTTTCCAGGGATTGTAATCATCGCATTGATAACGAAACCGATGAAACCCCCGTGATATTTCACCCATGAGAATTTGGGATATTAAAGTGTCGGTTGGACAGATTTGTTTTTCGAGAATTCAGGAAATTGCGTTCAATCCTCTGTGATACGGTCGGCGAGATTGTCATTGACTGAAAGTTATATTGCTACGATATTTCGTGCGTGTTTCCAATTCGTTAAACGAATCCTCGAGCTATTCTGGCCGAGTTCTATACAGTTCGATCGAGCGGACTGCATCAACTCTAAAACAAGCTCTTGTCATGGGATCGCGTAACTAGCTCGTTTCTGAAACTATTGTTGCAGTTCTGTACCAAATGGATATTCCAAATGTTTTTGGTTTCAGATTTTTCGTCCTGTTTGCAATTTCGAATTATTTTCCCATCGTTATTATTCGCCCTTTTCTATAATAAATATTTCCGCTGAAAATTGCCACGATCGATTTGATATTTTCCTACGTGTTCTAAATTTTTGGAACGAGGGACACTATTTTTCCACCTATGGAGAAAATTGTCGAATCGAGGGAAAAATAAAATTGGTATTAACACTAGAATTACCGATCTTTTATAGGTACCCAAAACACAGTAGGCATAGGTGATAGTAATTTTAGGGGCACGATGGAGATAATTAAATATATTAATTACAGTACTATCGCAATATTAGCGAACGCTAATTTCTTTTAAAAGCAGGTATAAATTTTTAGTAATTGCAAAAAGAAAATTCCGAGATCACTCATTTTGACTGCTGTGATACTTCCATTGTTAACCCTTTGCACTCGAGAGGCGACTCCCAGTCGCCATTTAATCAAATTTTAATGATCATTGTTAATTAAAATTGCGTAAAAATAATTCTGCGCCAATTAATTTCTACATCTTATTTATCGTTTTGAAAATATCGTCGTGTGCAAAGGATTAATCTACTCCGCCAACATGAATTTATTGTCATTTATGACACCCAAATTTCTTAATTTTTCACAAACCTAATTTTCATTTTAACCGATTCTCAAGGAAATATAAATAAAAATTGCGAGCATATAAAAATTGAAAATAAGATAAAAATACGAATGCACGTGTTCACGTTTTATTAACTTATACTTCGAAACCAGCTCGCAATTTCTTGTACCATACATCAACGGCAAATAAAGCGTTGTTTAAATTCATACAAAATTTTTCATTTCCCATGAAACTTACCGCGCATAGTCCGTTATAAATAGCCAAAGGAACACTTTCGTCGAGTACAAATGTCGGTTTATTTATTTAAACTTCGTTATTGAGTACGGACGAAGCGTGGCGAGAAAAATGGCGGACGAACTCGCGGAGTTTCGCATCCAGCTGGTGTTAATTCTTAAACTCTGCATCGTTTATTCAAGCACGACGAGTGCAGTATATGGACTGCTTGAATTTATGAGCACCTGCAAGGAATTATCTCGCGCACTTGCGATTCACGGTGAAATACACCAATTAGAATTTACACACGATGTCCAGGCGTCCAAAGTAAACGTTCCCCGCGCTTTGGTGTTCACATTTGAGAGTACAGAGTGCCCCCTGTTACACTAGGGAAGGTACAGCGTCGTTTAAGGAATATGTAATTCAGAGAGGGGGGTGGAAAAGTTATGAGAGTGGTATTAGCTGCGATTTAGACTTCGAGCTCTTTTATAGGAAGATATTTGTAAATAATGGCCGTATTTTAGGCCTTTTCTTAGACAAGCTTGGTCAATGTATTCCATACAAAATACAAATAAAATGCAAATAAGAAGAGAATTTTTCTAGCATATACGTCGTTTAAAATTTTATTAATAATAAAAATTAGGAATTAATAATTGAAATATAAAATACAAATAAAATGCAAATAAGAATAGAATATTTCTAGGATATACACCGTTTAAAATTTTATTAATAATAAAAATTAGGAATTAATAATTGAAATACAAAATACAAATAAAATGCAAATAAGAAGAGAATGTTTCTAGGATATACACCGTTTAAAATTTTATTAATAATAAAAATTAGGAACTAACCCTTTGCACTCGGTGACTACTTTCGTTACAGATAAATAGCAATTCGAAGACTTTCTGCTGTAACGTCGAGAATATCTTTCAAACGGTAAATAAGGAATTCGCTATAAATTAAAGTTTAAAATTATTTTATTTTGACGTTCCACGCAAGCTTAGATTATTTTAGATTTGATATGTTAATTAATATGTATCTTTTGAATTTGATTAAACGGTGACTTAGGCTCACCTCTCCAATGCAAAGGGTTAATAATTAAAATTTTGTAAGTGATATGAGAATCCATTACGAATTTGTCTATTTTATTTGATATAGTGTAGAAATATATTAGGTCACATCTGAGCAGTTGAATTTTATTTTGAAATATTAGCGAAGAAGCAAAAATTCTTCTACATAAAATTTTTCACAAGTAAAAATCCGATATATTACGTGGTATTTGTTGATTTCGAGGATGTTCAGTGTCAAAAAAGTTCTTCTAATTATTTTATCTGATAGAAAGAATTCCATTATTTTTAATTCATATTTTTATTAGAATATTTTAATAAATTATATGACGGTGTATCGCTGAAGCTCAACAGGAGAAAATAATTTCTCCGGTCACAATGATTCACACGATTATTCATATATTCGAGACGAAATAAAGTAAGGGTGCAAGAGTCGCGTTGCCACTTTGGAAAATCGAAAGGGAGTCCCGGATTTTCTTCTCGTTGTACGGAAAGAGGGCACTCGATATACGAAGCGAACGCATTACTCGAAGTGTAGCGGCGAAAAGTATTATCGAGAGAGCGAATTCGAGGGGACGACCAGAGAGGAGAGTTCTGTATTCATAGGAGAGGAGCCAGCCTAACCTGTCCCTCCTTTTGGCCGTGCGATAAATTCGCCTCTGTTGACGCGGGAATTGAATTTCCTGTAGCGTAGCCGGGGGCCAAGGCAGAAAGTCGAACGAATTTTTCGTTCTGCGAGGATGCATCGAATAGATGCTTCCGATAAAACTCGGCCAAAGTGGCAAACCCTAATGTCGGCTTCGCGAAATGGCGGTACCGAGTTTTATAATGTGTCAGAAAAGTCATTTCATCGCGTATTTGCTCGCTAAAGTCATCCAAGATTGCTCGAATCTGAGATTTATTATTATTATATAACGATGTATTTCTCAAATCTCGATTTTAAATCTAAATAATCTGAATCTCCCGCAAATTTTGTGGTAGTCGTCTACGATTGGTCGAATGACGGATTTATTATTATTAGATAACGATAGATTCCTCAAATCTCGATTTTAAATCTAAATAGTCTGAATCTCTCACAAATTTTGTAGAAGCTGTTTACGATTTCGATTTTAAATCTGAATAATTTGAATCTCCCGCAAATTTTGTGGAAGTCGTGTATAATTGGTCGAATCTGAAATTTATTATTATTAGATAATGATGGATTCCTCAAATCTCAATTTTAAATCTAAATAATTTATATCTTCAACAAATTTTGTCGAAGCTGTCTACGATTGGTCGAATCTGCAATTTATTATTATTGGATAACGATGGATTTCTCGAATCTCAATTTTGAATCTAAATAATTTGTATCTTCAACAAATTTTGTGGAAATCTTCTATGATTGGTCGAATCTGGGATTTATTATTATTAGATAACGATGGATTCCTCGAATCTCAATTTTAAATCTAAATAATTTGAATCTCCCGCAAATTTTGTGGTAGTCGTCTATGATTGATCGAATTTTGAATTTATTGTTATTAGATAATGACGGATTTCTCGAATTTCGATTTTAAGTCTAAATAATTTGAATTTCCGGCAAATTTTGTGAAACCCCTTTGGGGAAATTTTTGTGATCCTCTTCCTTTTTCTTTATTTATTTCTTATTCTTGCAATTTCTTTTCTTCCCTTTTACGATTCAACGTGTAAAGAAGCGAAGTATCTCTCGTCTTTTTTTCCGGAAATTGAAATTCTATTCCATATAATTTTTACAACGTTGATATTTTACACCAGGCACGTTCCCAGGCCAAGCTCGTCCGATTTAAATTGGTTTAAGCCCTGCAGCACTATCAATCTTGTCGAATCAATGCAATTAAATTATTTTCAATCCAACAAATTACGTAAATCGATACTCCCACCGTTTTCAATTTCTAAATCCAACGAAATCGAATTTCGTTCGCTGGCCATCTATTTTTCACTACTTTTACATAAACAGCAATTACTTCCACAATGCAGCCGATAATTAAATTAAGGCACGCTGTAGCGAAACCACTGCTGTACGATATAAATATTCGAATGATTCTCATAAATATGCAAAATTTTCTATCACGATGTCAGAGAGAAAGAAGGAAAAATTGAGAAATTCCAAGACTATACGTCTGTGTGTGTACGTGAATTGCATATGGTAACGTGACCACAAAACGCGCGAATATCGTAGTCACGATGAGTGATCGTAACCACGATACAGCGAATGGAATTTTAAGCAGCGCGCCAGCCACGAAATCCAATCATAATTACGATCGAGCCAGGGCTCGAAATTACTAATAATTAACTTCGCTCATTAATTGCTTCGCAGTCGCTGGCTTGTGTGTCCGATGTAATCTCAAATATTAATCCCCGGCAATGATAATCGCTGTCGTAACGCGTGGTCGATCGAATTTTCGATTATCGCGTGTTTTCCTTGCCCTGTCCGCGCGGCAGACGTCTGTCTGACACGTCGGATACCACGATCACTCACTCGATACCTCCACTGCCGTCCGCAATTTGTGAACTCGCTGACTGAAACGACGTTCAAACGAAGATCAGCTTTATTCAGGGGTGTTTATCCTTGGAGATATGCATGATACGACTCGATTCGCTGGTTAGAACAGTTTCTAATTTCGAGTTAGAATCGTCTCGCGAGAAGAGTCAAAGCCGAGGTATTCGATGCTGGTGCGTTAGTCGGTCTTTGATATTATTCAGTTATTTTTCATGGGAATCTTCGCTGTATAATTGAGGAATTAAGGTTTATTAATTTGTACGAGTGTCACAGTGTTCGTAATACTGATACGAGGATTTTTAATCATTTTCGGATATTCAAGAGTCTTTAAATTTATCGCAATTACTCATCAGCTTGGAAACCTTTTAATCTTAATTAATTTATAATATACAGTTTATATTTATTCTTAGATGGAAAGTTTGATAGATTGTGGAAATATATATTGTTATATATTTTTAAAATCGATGTCACGTTGTCACTAAATCATAAAAATAAAAAAGGAAAGAAAATGTAATAGGTAAGAAGATAGATAATAATAATATTACTTTATTATTTTATTCGTAAACGGACCATAGTCCATTTACGTTAAATTTCACATATAAAGGAATAGTAAACAAATTACACATAATATAACACCGAAGGGACATGCTTATAAACGCTTTGTTCAGGAGGAACAGCTTTAATCAATAATCATACGTAACTGTCTTTTGAAAGTTTGTAAAGACCCTTAAAAAAATCTATACGATTATATAGAGTGTTTGAGACAGTAATAATACGATAAATTGGATTAATTAATCCATATGTAGATCTGGACGTAATGTATATGGAAACCTGCTCTAGATCTCAATACACGTTCTGGCACACAGAAATTAATTTACATAAGAAAAGAGGAGCAATCAGTGTGATTATTAATTAAATTAAAGATAAAACTATGCGAATATAGGGAATAAGTGATTTTTAAAAATTAATTATTATCACAGGAGTAATTAAATATTAATACTTGATCTCGATCTAGATCAATTTCCTCTGAAATTTTCAATTCCAAAATAGGCTTTATTTTAAGAAAAATTTTTTCCAATGATGACAGGTGGTATCAAAGGTAACCGAGGGTCCAGACACCTTCTCGCGATAGTACTCATGCAAACGATCCTCTCCACTTTTTCCCTTCGCGCTTTCACCAAAATTACGCTCGATACATTGCCTGTCCGTGGTCGAAGAAAAACAATAACGACCAATGTGTCGTCGCGAGAGGATTGCTCGCCCTCAGACATAAATCTTCCAGCTCGTTTTTACCTCTGCCTCCGGCCCGTTTTTCACAGTCGCCTGATAGCTCTGGTTGTCTCGAAAGCGCACTCAACGCCGAGCGCGACAGTATTCTTCAATTTAATTGCCCTCCCGCTGGCTCGCTAATTACCCGCGTCGCGTTTATATTCTTTATCGTCGAGCAATCTCGAGCTGCACGCGATCGTGAGACGCTGAGGTTTCTCGCTAAGTAATTCCCACTTCCGGATGCCGCAGTTTATTTCCTCCCGCCTTGCGGAGCAACATAATCGCGTTCGGTTGCTTCTTTGAGGAACAGGTCTTGGCTTTTTCACGCGAAACCTGTGAACGAGCTTCGGATGAGCTAGGAAATGACACGAAAGAGTTGGAGACGATGATGTTGACAATTGGTGCTTCTATATGAGAGCAAAGGGTTTGTTTTGTCGAGGTATATAAAAGGTATTTTTGAGCTTGTATTTCAGAGCATAATTATTCTTATAATTCTTTTTTGGTTCATTTCTGGTATTGGTGGAATATCGAATTCCTAACTGATATTTAATGTATAATATCTAGTAGCATAATAGTAGAGCTTTTCAAAAGTTCGATCATTGTTTGCAATATTGGTCTTGCAGAATTCAAGACTCGTATAGAGTACAGGGCCTCGACGATTACTCAAAATTCTCCTTGAAGATGGAAATCAAGGACCACTCAAAACTCTCTACGAAAACAAGAATCAATGACAGCTCAAAATTATCATAAAAACAAAAACCAACGATTTCTCAATATTCTTCAGAAAAATAAAAAATCAATGACCACTCAAAATTCTCATGAAAGCAAGAACTAATAATCACTCAAAATTCTTCTCGAAAACAAATTACAACGATTACTCAAAACTTGAAAAAAAAAAAAAAATGAAGAACCAACGATCACACAAAAATCTCGAAAACAAGGGTCAATGATCACTCAAAATTCTCATGAAAACAAGACCCAATAATCACTCAAAATTCTTCTCGAAAACAAATTACAACGATTACTCAAAACTTAAAAAAAAAGAGAAAGAATGAAGAACCAAGGATCACTCAAAAATCTTCTCGAAAACAAGGATCAATGATCACTCAAAGTTCTCATAAAGGCACGGATCAACGATCACTGAAAACTCTTATAAAAGACAAAAGGCAACGATGACTAGAAATTTTTCCATCCGAAACTCCACCCACAAGATATCCCCATTGATCTTGGTAACAACCATTGACGAAGACATACGACGCAGCTCTTCTTTCCAGCAGAAACACGAAGCACGGTATGCGACGATGGCTCACTGGACGTAGACCGGGAGCAAAGCGAGGTGAGGATCGGTTGCGTGGCTTCGCACAATTTCCTGCCGCGAGAGGGCCCTTTGCCGGACGGGTGAAAAGGCCGGCAATGATTCGTTTACCAAGGCGGCTCGTTAAAGCTCGCTCCTCTTTTCCGTTCGCGGCGCCTATGGCGGGACAAATTGACCGTGCGTGCCCGTGTGCGTGCGTGTCGCGTCCACGCGTGACCGCCGTCGTATGTTTCGTGCACATGGTCGAGCAGTGCACGGTCCACGTACCGATCTGCTGATCAAAGTGCCGGCGTACGTAGCCACCCCCTGCTGCGCCTCTTTGTTACATAGGCGTCGCGCCAAAATACTCGCAATTTCTTCTCTTCGCCGCGTCTACCTTTTCTTTCGTGTATTCGTGTGTCGTGCGAGAGAATACGCGAAGGGTTGTGTGAACTTAAATTTTTTGAAGCGGTAGTATAGCTAGACTTTATTTAAGGAATTTGAGAATTCGAAGGAGCAGAAGGGTGTAATTTTAAAAATATTTTTTAAGGGTGAAATAGAATACATTATAGTTGGAGAGAGAATGAGTAATAGGGTAGTCTGTTAACCCATTTGCATCGTGGCTCTACTTAAGGTGCCGTGTTCATTCATCAGCGACGTTCAACCGAAACGTGATCTGTGGCATATGAAGAATATTCAGCCTCTGGTAATGGAAAAAGTCAGCTCGCGGATTATTCCGCGCTTGGTGATAGGCAACAGTCGTGTCTCGCGGAATATTCCGCGCTTGGATGCAAATGGGTTAAGCTCTAATGAGTGTATCTGTAGCGATACAATTTTAATTTGAAGTCAAATTCTTTTTGGCCCGTATTCGCTATAGTTGGAAGTAATCATATGCGACTTGAATTTTCGAATAAGCATGAGAATGCGTAGTAAGGTATTTTAAACTTTAATGACTGTCTGTGGTAATAGGATTTTGCTTTTAGGTAAAATTCTTTTCAATCTATGTTCACGTGATTTTTTTGACAGATTCTTTATAATTTTTATTTGACCATGTCGAACATATGGTGGACTCATAGATCGGTAGTAAATATTATTTGGGACTTGATCGTAGATCATTGCAGACATTCCCTTGGTTAATCTGTAATATATTCAATTCATAAGGAAGGTTTTTTCTTCTTATATTCTTCTTAATTCTTCTTAACTTTTCTGCAATAGGAGTCAAATTCAATTAGTATACTGATACGTTTTAGCGAGGAGAATATATAAACATGCTTTTAGAATAATTTAAAATAGAAAGTTAGAGGTAAGACGAAAGTATATAAGAATTTAAATTGATATCGATAATGTATTTCTGATAAATCATAGCAGTCATAAAGCCAGGTTGAAATGAGCATGAATACTGATTTACTTTAAAGATCTTCTTTAGCTATATCACATTGAGAATTTGATCAAAATGTAAATCTTTTCCGACATTCGATTTTCTAAATGAAGAAGCGATTCAATCAAGATTCAATCCAGATAAGTACACCTTGCTGATCAAATTCAACCTTACAGCATTTCGCAACTTCTTCTCTCCATGAGATTCTGCGACCGAAATAAATTGTTTACCTCAAACGGATTCCTTGATCAATATTATTCAAACATTTCCCATTATTTCTTCGATCTGAGAGAAATGAAAAGAAATTGCAATAGCGAAGAATAAAGGATAATAACGCTTTCCTCTTCTAAATATTATAAGTATTCTTATAAAAAATCCCTGGATTCAGTGTAATATTGTATATCAAAAATATATTTGCTGAAAGAAAATCTCTGTTTTAGGACTCAAATAATTCTTAATTAACAAAAATGGAAGGAAACTGCAATAGGAAAAAATAAAAAATAATAGTTAGCTTAAGTTTAACTTAGATAATAATTAAATAATAGTTAGTTTGGCTATTGCTGAAAATAAAAATAAATATGCTATCAAATAAAATCTCAGTTTTAGGGCTCAAATAGGAAAAAATAAAAGATAATAGTTAGCTGAAGATTAACTTAGATAATAGTTAAATAATAGTTAGTTTAGCTATTGATAGAAATAAAAATAAATATGTTATGAAACAAAATCTCAGTTTTAGGACTCAAGTAATTCTCAATTAACAAAAATGGAAGGGTACTGTGATAGGACAAAAATAACAGATAATAGTACTTTCCTCTTCTAAATATTACAAGTATTCTTATCAAAAATCACCGAATTAAATATGCTATTGCTAAAAATAAAAATAAATATGCTATTAAACAAAATCTCAGTTTTAGGACTCAAGTAATTCTTAATTAATAAAAATATAAGAAGACTACAATAGCAAGAAATAAAAAATAATAGTACTTTCCTCTTCTAAATATTACAAGTATCCTTATCAAAAATCACTGAATTAAACATACTACAATATATCAAGGATACATTTGCTCAAAGAAAATCTCATTTTTCGAACTCAAATAATTCCCAAAAATTTTATCAACGCCCCATGTTTACACGAACACGATATATTTTTGTTTCGTGTAAACCAGGAGGCGTTCTGCGCCTATGGGTTATATAGCATCATTCACGACCAGAGCGTGCTCCGTACTCACCCTTTTCTAGGGGCGTAGACCCCCGTAAGGGTGGAGATCCTGCAACTTATTAAAGGTCCGTGAGTTGTCTCCCCTTTGAACACTGAAACGAACGCATCCCGCGCGTCACGTTGGTAACAAGGGGTGTGTCGTCGTTCAACCTTAAGAGTGGCGTGAAACGAAACGTGAAGGTTCGCTCGATCGCGTCGATTCTTGAGAAAAAAACAGTCTCTGTCGAACCACCGTGAAAAAGGTTCATGAACTCTCCTTTGATAATTCTTGCTTGGACCACCGAGTAATTTTTAGTCACAGAGAAACCTCGTGAGACCGCAAATAAAGGATAACCCCTGTATGCAAATTCTCGTGATTGCGATTAAATCGTAGAGTCTCCCTTGGGGATACAAAAATTAGAATTTTCGAATCCGTGATAGTTCCACGATTCCTTTTATAATTTTTGTATGGGTGTAGAGAATTCTTGTATTCGTTCGTTAAAATTTATCGTCGAATTTTCAGATTTAACTTCAGACGAGGGTCATCGAACGAGAGACAATATATGTAAAATCTGATTATTGGGTGGATCGACTTAAGATAGTATTGTTGGCTTCTTAATAGAATTAAATAAGCTTATAAACAGAATGGCGGTTGTGAAACAAGAGAGATTCGCTATGGGCACGCTCTTCTGAGCTTTCTTAGACTCACTTGGACTTCTTACATACTCTCTGACTGACACACTGGCACACGAAAATCGCAACAATTGGTTGCAATTGCGAACAGAGAAAGGCTATTCAAAAACTAGGTAACGATTCTGCCATCTTTTGCATTCTGACACACTGGCACACGAAAATCGCAACAATTGGTTGCAATTGCGAACAGAGAAAGGCTATTCTCAGTCGCTGTGGGTCACATCGTGCATGCCGGATATGTCCCGCATTCGGTTCCGTGGATTATAAATTTTCTTTGCAGTCAATCTTTTTGCACACGATCACTTTCATTATAAGCTTAAACACTGGAAATTTTTTCAGAACTGTACTCATTCCAATCCTACATATATCAGTGGATGATTCAAACGGACACGTTAAATTTCGCGAGGAATATAATAAAATGTGAGGAAAATTCGACGTGCCAGGGCATAAATATTAAAATATTTCTCCGTGGAATTCGCGGAATTAAACATAGGCAAGCATCGGCTAAAACATATATGAAAGCACGTTGAACGATATAATATCCGGAATGTGCAATAATCGAATTAGACGATAGAATGAAATAATTTATCGTTGAATAAATACGCGAGGCATACTATAATAAATCAAATAATCCCGCATATTTGGGAGGAGATTAAACGCGGAATTAATAACTAGGAATCGAAATTAAAATACAAGTAACGCATAGCGAATAAGCTAATTAAATTTTATAAATCTCTTTAACAACCTTCCCGTTCTGATACGAAATTATATCGACCTCGTTATAACAAGGATTAATCAGAACGTAAATAATACCCCGAGTAAGTGGAAGTGATTAGCTTATCACCGAAATACAATTCTCGCGTACACGATTCATCGTCCCGCTCGTTCCCAGCATTCCGCTCGATTTCTCCGTTTTGTCGGAAAAATTGGCGTCATTATCATCAACCGGTCCTGAAATTAAGCCTTCAGCGTCGGAGCAGTTTCACCCGCGGAAGCACCCAGTGAGTTTCAACAGCGAAAACTGTTTCAAACTTTCGTGGTCTAAGTTTTCAAGAGCCGGCGTTCTAGAGAAATGAAAGTCGTATTACCGGGAACTGCTTAGTGGTTTAATTGGTACATAAGTGTTTCGGGATTAATTTCCTAATCATGGGGTTTGATTAGGTTTATGTCAGAATTTTTCAGGTGGTTGCAGAATATTATACAGGTGGTTAGTTACATTTGTAGTGATCATTGATTTGCAGAAACGTAATTTCAAATTAGGATGCCAGTCCTTTGTCCCTCAGGTTTAGAGACGTGTCATCCTAGACACATTTCAAGGGAAGTGACACAGGTTATCGGTGGGATTATCTACTCAGCAATGAGCTAGGCTGGTCTATCTACACAGACTGTACGAAGATGTCAGTTTACAGTAGTTATGAAGATGATTTTGACAATAAATCCGATATACTTAATTGGCTGTTTTCTTAAATTTTCAGTCAAAATTCGACGTCACTCATCTTCGCGATTTTCCTTTCGATATAGGTGTAATTGATTTTCTAATGACTACTGGTGCTCAATTTTTTAAAGATTCTACTGCCTTGTCATTCACTGTTCATTTGATCATGATAAGGATAGCAAGGAATTGAATCGTTAGATCTAACTCGTAGCTTTGTCATAGTCAATTTTTTAATTTACAGTGAAGAATTTAGAAAATTGCATTTCTCGTTATTAAAATGCACAATTAGGTTTGTAAATTGTACCGCTAACTTTGAAATTTAAATAAAAACTTTAAACAAAAATTTCGATACTATTAGGTTGATGCATATGAAATGTCGGATTTTCTTTACATGCGAACGTGTGTCTCCCTGCTTTCGTTATACTTTTGTTTTTGGCATAACCTCGTTTATAGTCGTACTGTCCATTGCCAGAGTCACATTTCAACAAAGGAGATTTTCGCGAAAGTGTTCCCTTTTGTTATTTGTTTTGAATTTTGTAGCAATATGAATTCAACCGATATTCGTGTAATTTCTTTGTATGAGTATAAACTTGGTAATAATGCTGCAAAATCTGCACGCAACATAAACCAAGCGTTTGGGGAGAATACAGTTAACGTTCGAAAAGTGCAGCGTTGATTTGAAAAATTTCGTTCTGGTGATTTTTCACTACAAAATGATCCGCGTGGAAGACCCAAAACTTCTGTGAAAGATGAAGATCTGAAGGCATTAGTGGAAGCGAATTCAACTGTATCCACGAGAGAACTGGCTACCAGGTTGAACGTTGATCATACAACACTATTACGACATCTTTCTGAAATAGCTAAGGTAAAGAAAATGGATAAGTGGGTACCGCACGAACTAACTGAGCGAAATAAGCAGGATCGGTTGAACGTATGCTCATCGTTACTAACCCGATTTCATCGAGAGCCATTTTTTGATCGGATTATTACCTGTGATAAAAAATGGGTTCTTTACGACAACAGGAAAAGGTGTGCTCGATAGCTTGGTAGGGATGAGGTTTGTGTCCATACTCCAAGGCCATCACTTTATCCACGGAAGATTTTAATCACAGTTTGGTGGAATGTGACTGGGCTAATTCATTACTCGTTCTTTCGACCTGGGGATACTATAACGGCCGAAAAGTACTGCCAGTACATTGATGAGATGCACGAAAAATTGAAAATTATACGCCCATCGCTTCTCAATCGGCATGGCCCACTACTTCTCCATGACAATGCCGCATACATCCCACAAAACAATTACGAAATTAAATGAATTAAAATATGAAGATTTCCAGCACCCAGCCTATTCACCTGAACTCTCGCCAGCGGACCTTCATATTTTTAAACATTTAGAACTGTTTTTACGGGCTGAAGAGTATGAAAATGAAGACAGATTGAAAAATTCAATATCAGAGTTTATTGATTCTAAAGATCAGAATTTTATTAAAACAGGCATCTATGCTTTAAAGTCTCGCTGGGAAAGGTGTACTGAAGCAAATGGAGCATATTTTGATTGGATAAGCAGATTTTGAAAAAAGATATGCGGCTTTATACATTCACTTAACAATAAGACATTTTATACGCAAGAACCTAATACTTTGCATCACTGAAAATGTCTGACCGGTAGCAATACTTTGCATCACTGTACATGTCTGACCGGTAGCACTACTTTGCATCACTGAAAATGTCTGACCGATGGTACTACCTTGCAACACTGAAAATGTCTGACCGGTAATACTACTTTGCATTACTGAAAATGTCTGACCGGTGGTACTATTTTGCATTACTGAAAATGTCTGACCGGTGGTGGTTTGCATAGCAAAAATATCTGATCAATGCTAGTTTGCATCACTCAAATATCTGTCCAATGCAAGTTTGCATCACTGAAAGTGTCTGACCGATGGTACTACATTGCATCTCCGGAAACGTCGGACTGGTGGCACTACTTTGTATCTGTGAAAATGTCTGACCGGTGATAATACATTGCATCACTGAGAATGTCTGACCGGTGGTACTACTTTGCATCACTGAAATATCTGTCCAGTGCCAGTTTGCATCATTGAAAATTTCTGACCAATGCTAGTTTGCATCACTGAAAATGTCTGACCGGCGGTACTACTCTGCATCACTGAAAACATCTGACCAATGCTGGTTTGCATCACTGAAATATCTGTCCAGTGCTCGTTTGCATCACTGAAATATCTGCCCAATGCAAGTTTGCATCACTGAAAATTTCTGACCAGTGCTAGTTTGCATCACTGAAAATGTCTTACCGGCGGTCCTACTCTGCATCACTGAAAATACCAGACCGGTAGCACTACTTTGCATCACTGAAAATGCCTGAACGGTGGTACTACTTTGCATCACTGAAAATGTCTGACCGGTGGTACTACTTTGCATCACGGAGAATGTCTGACAGGTGGAACTACTTTGCGTCACTGAAAATGTCTGACCTATGGTACTTCTTGGTATCACTGAAAACATCTGACGGATGGTGATTTACATCAATGAAAATGTCTGACCAATGCGGGGTTATATCACTGAAAATATCTGACCAATGCGGGGTTATATCACTGAAAATGTCTGACCAATGGTTCTACTTTTCGTCACTGAAAATTTCTGATCTATGGTACTACTTCGTATCACTGAAAATACCTGACGGATGGCGGTTTGCATCACTGAAATATCTGTCCAATGTTAGTTTGCATCACTGAAAATTTCTGAACAATGCTTGTTTGCATCACTGAAAATGTCTTACCGTCCGTCCTACACTGCTTTCCTGAAAATGCCTGACCGGTAGCACTACTTTGCATCACTGAAAATGTCTGACCGGTGGTACTAATTTGCATCACGGAGGATGTCTGACCGGTGGTACTACTTTGCATCACAGAAAATGCCTGACCGGTAGCACTACTTTGCATCACTGAAAATGTCTGACTGGTGATACTACTTCTGACAGGTGGAACTACTTTGCGTCACTGAAAATGTCTGACCTATGGTACTTCTTGGTATCACTGAAAACATCTGACGGATGGTGATTTACATCAATGAAAATGTCTGACCAATGCGGGGTTATATCACTGAAAATATCTGACCAATGCGGGGTTATATCACTGAAAATGTCTGACCAATGGTTCTACTTTTCGTCACTGAAAATTTCTGATCTATGGTACTACTTTGTATCACTGAAAATACCTGACGGATGGCGGTTTGCATCACTGAAATATCTGTCCAATGTTAGTTTGCATCACTGAAAATTTCTGAACAATGCTTGTTTGCATCACTGAAAATGTCTTACCGTCCGTCCTACACTGCTTTCCTGAAAATGCCTGACCGGTAGCACTACTTTGCATCACTGAAAATGTCTGACCGGTGGTACTAATTTGCATCACGGAGGATGTCTGACCGGTGGTACTACTTTGCATCACAGAAAATGTCTGACCGCTTGTACTACTTTGCATCACGGAGAATGTCTGACAGGTTGTATACTTTGCATCACTAAAAATGTCTGACCTATGGTACTACTTTGTATCACTGAAAATATTTGACCAGTGGTACTACTTTGTATCACTGAAAATATCTGCCCGATGGTGGTTTGCATCACTGCAAATATCCGACCACTGCTAGTTTGCATCACTGAAATATTTGCCCAATGCTAGTTTGCATCCCTGAAATATCTGTGCAATGCAAGTTTGCATCCCTGAAATATCTGTGCAATGCAAGTTTGCATCCCTCAAAATTTCTGACCGGTGGTACTGCTTTGCATCTCTGGAACCGTCTGACTGGTGGCACCACTTTGTATGTGTGAAAATGTCTGACCGGTGATACTTCTTTGCATCACTGAGAATGTCAGACCGGTGGTATTAATTTGCTTCACTGAAATATCTGACCATACTTTGCATCACTGAAAATGTCTGACCGGTGGTACTACTTTGCATCACGGAGAATGTCTGACAGGTGGAACTACTTTGCGTCACTGAAAATGTCTGACCTATGGTACTTCTTGGTATCACTGAAAACATCTGACGGATGGTGATTTACATCAATGAAAATGTCTGACCAATGCAGGGTTATATCACTGAAAATATCTGACCAACGCGGGGTTACATCACTGAAAATGTCTCACCAATGATTCCACTTTTCGTCACGGAAAATTTCTGACCTATGGTACTACTTTGTAACACTGAAAATACCTGACGGATGGCGGTTTGCATCACTGAAATATCTGTCCAATGCTAGTTTGCATCACTGAAAATTTCTGACCAATGCTTGTTTGCATCGCTGCAAATAGCTGACCAGTGCTAGTTTCCATCACTCAAAATGTCTTACTGGCTGTCCTACTCTGCATTACTGAAAATGCCTGACCGGTAGCACTACTTTGCATCACTGAAAATGTCTGACTGGTGATACTACTTTGCATCACTGAAAATGTCTGACTGGCGTTGCTACCTTGCATCACTGAAAATGCCTGAACGGTGGTACTACTTTGCATCACTGAGAATGTCTGAGCGGTGGTATTACTTTGCATCAATGAAAATGTCTGACCGGTCGTGCTACTTTGAATCACTGAAAATGTCAGACCGGTGGTACAACTCTGCATCACTGAAAATGTCAGCCAGGTGGTACTATCTTGCATCACTGAAAATGTCTGATCGGTTGTACCGCTTTGCATCACTGAGAATGTCTGACAGGTGGTATTACTTTGCATCACTGAGAATGTCTGACCTACCGTGCTACTTTGTATCACTGAAAATATCTGACGGATGGTGGCTTGCATCACTGAAAACGTCTGACCAATGCGGGGTATTATCACTTAAAATATCTGACGGATGCGGGGTTATATCACTGAAAATGTCTGACCGATGATACTACTTGGCGTCACTGGTAATGCCTGACCTATGGTACTACATTGTATCACTGATAATATCTGACCGCTGGTGGATTGCATCACTGATAATTTCCGACCAATGCGAGTTTGCATCAATGCAAATGTCTGACTGGCGTTACTACATTGCATCACTGAAAATGCCTGAACCGTGGTACTACTTTGCATCATTTAGAATGTCTGAGCGGTGGTGTTACTTTGCATCAATGAAAATGTCTGACCGGTCGTGCTACGTTGCATCAATGGAAATGTCAGACCGGTGGTACAACTTTGCATCACTGAAAATGTCAGCCAGGCCGTACTACCTTGCATCACTGAAAATGTCTGATCGGTTGTACCACTTTGTATCATAGATAATGTCTGACCGATTGTATCACTTTGTATCACTGAAAATTTCTGACTTATGACACTACTTTGCATCACTGAAAATATCCTACCGCTGGTGATTTGCATCACTGAAAATAACTGAGCCATGCTAGTTTGCATCCCTGAATTATCTGTGCAATGCAAGTTTGCATCACTGAAAATATCTGACCAATAAGGGTTAATACCACGTAAAATGTCTGACCAACTACGGTTTATACCAATAAAAATTTCTGACCAATGCGGGTTTATGTAACGTACAATGTCTAAGCAATGCGTGGATATATCACTTAAAATGTCTACCCAACGCGGGGTTCTATCACTGAAATTTCTCACCAATGCCGGGTTATATCTGAAAATATCTGTCCGATGATACTAATTTGCGTCACTGATAATTTCTGACCTATGGTACTACTTTGTATTACTGAAAATATCTGACCGCTGGTTGTTTGCATCACTGAAATGTCTGTGCAATGCAAGTTTGCATCACTGAAATATCTGAGCAATGCAAGTTTGCAACACTGAAAATTTCTGACCAATGCTAGTTTGCATCACTGAAAATGTCCGACCGGTGATCAATGAAATTGTCTGACTGGTGATACTACTTTGCACCTCTGAAAACGCCTGACCGTTGCTGCTACTTTGCCCCTCTGAAAACGTCTCACCGTTGCTGCTACTTTGCATCACTGGAAATGTCAGACGGATTGTATTACTTTGTGTCACTGAAAATATCTGACCGATGGCACTACTTTGCATCACTTAAAATATCTGACCGATGCGGGGTTATATCACTGAAAATGTCAGACCAATGATACTACTTGGCGTCACTGGTAATGTCTGACCTATGGTACTACTTTGTATCACTGATAATATCTGACCGCTGGTGGATTGCATCACTGATAATTTCCGACCGATGCGAGTTTGCATCAATGAAAATGTCTGACGGATTGTATTACTTTGCATCACTGAAAATGTCTGATCGTTGGTACCACTCTGCATCACTGAAAATGTCTGACTGACGTTACTACCTTGCATCACTGAAAATGCCTGAACCGTGGTACTACTTTGCATCACTGAGAATGTCTGAGCGGTGGTACATCTTTGCATCACTGAAAATGTCAGCAATGCGGTACTACCTGGCATCGCTGAAAATGTCTGATCGGTTGTACCACTTTGCATCATAGAGAATGTCTGACCGATTATATTACTCTGTATCACTGAAAATTTCTGACCTATGACACTACTTTGCATCACTGAAAATATCCGACCGCTGGTGGTTTGCATCACTGAAAATAACTGAGCCATGCTAGTTTTCATCCCTGAATTATCTGTGCAATGCAAGTTTGCATCACTTAAAATATCTGACCAATGCGGGGTTAAATCACTTAAAATGTCTAACCAACGCGGGGTTCTATCACTGAAATTTCTGACCAATGCCGGGTTATATCTGAAAATGTCTGTCTGATGATACTAATTTGCGTCACTGATAATTTCTGACCTATGGTACTACTTTGTATCACTGAAAATATCTGACCGGCGGAGCACCTTGCATCATTGAAAATGTCTGATAGTTTGTACTACTTTGCATCACCGAGAATGTCTGACAGGTGGTATTACTTTACATCACTGAGAATGTCTGACCTATCGTGCTACTTTGTATCACTGAAAATATCTGACGGATGGTGGCTTGCATCACTGAAAACGTCTGACCAATGCGGGGTAATATCACTTAAAATACCTGACCGATGCGGGGTTATGTCACTGAAAATGTTTGACCAATGATACTACTTGGCGTCACTGGTAATGTGTTACCTATGGTACTACTTTGTATCACTGATAATATCTGACCGCTGGTGGATTGCATCACTGAT